>NW_026973773.1:70000-112500 GCF_035594125.1 Scylla paramamosain | reverse complement strand
GATATTGGTTTCACTAATTTTCTAAATAGCAATACTGTTGTTCACAATTTTTCCCTCAGTGTCATAGACACTATGATGTACAATCCTTTTAATTATTTTGAAAATATTAGTCATGTTTCAGATAATCTATCAATCCAATGCAATATTAACGAACCTTCTTGTGACTATGTATTTAATGAATCAGTTAAAACATGATATTTCTGAATGCTTGAATCTATTAGTTTTCAATATTAGCAGTATACCACTTCACCTTGACAGTTGTGTTGACCAATGTGTTAATGTAAATCACATTAAGTTTGATGTTTTAGCATTTAGTGAAACCCGCCTCAATGATGCAATTCGTTCTCTTTATTCAATAGAAGGTTATGAAAGCTATTTTAATAACAAAAGTACTGCAGCAGGTGGATTAGCGATCTACGTTAACAGCAACTTTGACGTCAGAACACTTTCCAACTTATGTTTTCAGTTACCGTACATTGAATGTTTATTTTTGGAAATCAATAAACCAGCAATTTTTAATTGGCATGATTTGCCGCCCACCAAATTCAGACATTGACAACTTTATTTCTACATTAGATAACATTATTATCACTGCAATAATTTCTAGAAAATTTGTTTACATTATGGGTGGCATTAATATAAACATTCCTAACTACTGTGACAAATTCCCAACATCTTGTAAACCTATTTCACAGTTATGGCTTCTTCTCCACCATAAATAAGCCAACGGGTGTGACCAGTCACTCCGCAACTTTAATAAACCACATCTGGGCAAATAATTTAGATGATTATGTTTTCAGTAGCATTATTTTCACTTAACCAGCGATCACTTTCCTGTTACTAGTTCATTCGTATCTCCAAAATCAGAATCCACGCCCAAACCTGTAACTTTTGCAATTAGAATATTTTCAGATGAAAATATTGCTGCATTTAAATCGGAATTAACAGATTATAATTGGAAAATTTTACAACACAACGAAGTAAATTATATCTTTGACAAATATATCTTTAATTTTTTGGAAATATTTAAGAGACACTTCACCAAAAAAAAAAAAAACACAATAAAGATAAAGGAAAAACACATAGGGAAATCTTTTATCACACCTGCTATGAGAAAATCCATAAAACAACGCAATAGATTGCAGCAATTACACGCCAAGTGGCCCTTGACTTATGAATCACACTTTAAATCGTACAGAAACAAGTTGACCACAGTGATAAGAGCCGCAAAAAAAGAAAAAAAAACTAAACAAACTAAATAATGAAGCTGATAACACATAAAAATTTGGAGAACGCTAGATACTTTACTTGGAAGGAAGCAATCCAAACCACCATCTTCTTTTGTGCATAACAAGATCACAATTGATAATCCTCAGGCTATTGCAGTGGCATTTAATAGCCACTTTAGCTCAATCGGTAATTCACTGGCCAGGAACTATAATGATATTCAGTTTTCCTATAAGGATTATATGCCTCCCCCAGTCCCTTTCTTTTTCTTTTTAATGCCAACAACACTAATTGAGGTTAACTCCATCATTAAACACATTAAAGGTTCTTCATCTGGGCACCATGAAATTAACATCACAATTATAAAAGAATGCAGTAACATAATTTCACCTTTTTTAGTTTTTATCATGAACAAATCTTTTCGAGAAGGTTGCTTTCCAAATCATTTACAAATATCACGTACAGTGTCAATCTTCAAGAAAAGAGATCATTCTGTAATCTCTATTTTATCTAATTTCAGCAAGATTAAAAAACAAAAATGGCTTCTAGGCTAATGAATTACTTCACTAAACATTCACTATTTAATTCATCACAATACGGATTCAGACCTAAATATTCGACTCCTACAACAATATATGCTCCTCTTACAGCGACATATCATCTGGTGTTCCTCAGGGATCTGTTCTCGGCCCGCTACTTTTTCTTATATACATAAATGACATTTATTCCTCAAATGATAAACTTAAATTCATTTGATATAAAGATGACACTAAAGTTTTCCTACAGGGTAATAATATCGAGAATTAAACAAAATATCTATGTGGACAAAGAGTAACAAATTAACATTAAATTTAAATAAAACAAAATTCATGGTGACAAGCTCTCTTATGTCTCACCCATTGTGTCCACCAACAAAAATAGATAATGCTTTAATAAATTAAGTGACTGAATTTAAGTTTCTAGGCGTAACTATTGATGATAAGTTGAAATGGAAAAATCACATTGCCATCATTAACTCCATAAAATATCTGTATTAGCCGGTGTTATATTTAGACTGGGAATTTATAAGTGGAAAAAGTTTAAGACAAATTTATCTTTCATTAATATACCCTCACTTACAGTACTGCAGTGCAATCTGAGGAGGAGCATATAAAATATACACTGATAGTCTTTTGGTCTCCCAGAAAAAGCTGCTTCGAATAATGTTTCTCAAAAGTCAATACGCGCATACGAAAGAATTATTTAGTAATCACAAGTTATTAACTGTCCCTGACATTATTAAAGTACAAAGCAGTCTATTTATTCATAAGTCATTACACTCCCTCACCACAGACCAAGGTTTCACACTATTTCCTCTCAATGTTACACGCAGACCTTTCCATTTTCGCTTACCACTGTATAGAACTTCCCACGCAAAACAAAGCCTTCCCTTCAGAGGCTCTCACCAATGGAACACTTTGCCGGAGTCACTCACTGCGGATACCAATTTCATTTTCATTTAAAGAAAACTTATGAAAACAGTATTCAGTAACTATTAACATTTTAAATATTAACATGTGACACTGATATCTTGACATCCCTGTTAAAAGTCATATATGTGTAGCATACATGTCATTTAATTTGTATTCGCTGAGCTCTCTATATTAGTATGTTTACGTGTATTTATATCTAACATGTAACTATAACTATATGTTAGATATGTATCACTGATTACTTACATATGCTGCATTATTATCATCAATTATTATTATCACTATTATTATTATTATTATTATTTATTTATCTATTATTATTATTATTATTATTATTATTATTATTATTATTATTATTATTATTATTATTATTATTATTACTATTATTACTATTATTATTATTATTATTATTATTATTATTATTATTATTATTATTATTTTTATTGTTATTGTTATTTTTATATAATAATAATAATAATAATTATAATAACAATGATAATAATAATAATAATAATAATAATAATAATAATAATAATAATAATAATTATTATTATTATTATTATTATTATTATTATTATTATTATTATTATTATTATTATTATTATTATTAATATCATTATTTATATTATTATTATTATTATCATTATTATTTTAATAATAATAATAATAATAATGATAATAATAATAATGATAATAATAATAATAATAATAATAATAATAATAATAATAATAATAATAATAATGATTGTTATTATTATTATTATTATCATTATTATTATTACTAATATTATTGTTATTATCATTATACTATTGCTATTATTATTATTGTTATTATTATTATCATTATCATTATTATTATTATTATTATTATTATTATTATTATTATTATTATTATTATTATTATTATTATTATTATTATTATTACCATTATTATTATTATCATCAGTAGTAGTAGTAGTAGTAGTAGTAGTAGTAGTAGTGTTAGTAGTAGTAGTAGTATTTGTATTAGTATTGATATTATTATTATCATTATTATTATTATTATTATTATTATTATTATTATTATTATTATTATTATTATTATTAATATTATTATTGTTATTATTATTATTGTTACTATCATTATTATTATTACAGTTATTCCTATTGTTTTTTGGGTACTATTGCTTTAATTTTCTTTAAACTTATATACTGCTATAGACTAATGTAAAAATAATTCAAACATGTAAATAGTTGTTCGGCTTCACTGCTTCGCCTTTACATATAATAACATCCAATATAAGTCCATAGAGAGCAAAACCTCAATGGACGAATGGCTCACTACATTTGTATGTATACCAAACTTGTATCCTACTGTAAGACAAATAAATATATCAATATCAATATCAATATCAATATATCTCTCTGTCTACCGTCTCCTACTCTCAGAAGTGGACACACACACACACACACACACACACACACACACACACACACACACACACACACACACACACACACACACACACACACTTTAAATTTTATCGATTATTTTAACTTTACTAAGGTATCGTGCAACAGTCGTCTCTTTGGCAGTAAACTGGTCCGTCATAAACGCAATCCCCTTTCTCAAATTTTTTTCCATTCTTGTCAGTTCATTGCCCTTCTCGTTTGCTCTTTTGTGTTCTAAAATTCACATTCTCGGCGCGTTTGTACATACATTTCAAAAATCTTATTAAGTTAATTTGTTATGTGCTCATTGTTTTCCTTGCATAGAAATTAAAAGGAACGAAAATCGTTATTGACGTTAGATATACGTTAAGAATAACCTTACCAACTGCAGCTGCTTGTAAATTCATATTTAGTTTGAAATTACCTTTTGTGAATATAGTAACCTCCTTGCTGTTGCTCCACAGTCCCCGTGAAAGAAATGAGAACATTTTTGAATCTGGAACGATTAAAAAATTACGTTTGGCGAGAGGCGATTCTAGATTGTGAAAGACGGCTGGTGTGTGAATGTTTGGCCAAGGCGGGAAGGAAGGAAGATGGTGGTGAAGACACTGTTGGTTGTGTACACAGGCAGATAACGTGTGTATCAGAGAGAGAGAGAGAGAGAGAGAGAGAGAGAGAGAGAGAGAGAGAGAGAGAGAGAGAGAGAGAACGTGTGTATAAGAGAGAGAAAGGAGAGAGAGAACGTGTGTATAAGAGAGAGAGAGAGAGAGAGAGAGAGAGAGAGAGAGAGAGAGAGAGAGAGAGAGAGAGAGAGAGAGAGAGAGAATAGGTTAAAAGTAGAACAGACTACACGAATTATTATATGCTATTACGAAATGACCTGCTCTCTCTCCCTCTCTCTCCTCTCTCTCTCTCTCTCTCTCTCTCTCTCTCTCTCTCTCTCTCTCTCTCTCTCTCTCTCTCTCTCTCTCTGTCTCTCTCTCACTGGTGTTTTTATTCTCATTTCTAATTGTATGATTTGCTTTCACTCGCTCTAATTCCATCTAAATCGCTTAATTTCCTTCCTACTCACTCATAGTCACTCACTGCTACTCACTGCAATAAGTTCTGAGGCTTTTACACTCGTTCAGATAAGTTCTAACTCGCTTCTTGTCACCCTAAACTATCCCCGACTCCCTTGAACTGGCTTGATTTTAATTTGTACACCCTCATGCACTCTAAATTTCACTTTAGCTCATTTACTCGCTCTCCGCTGCAATCTCTCTCCCTCTCCCACTCACTCAGACACACGACCTTGCACAATGTAAGGTAATCACGCCCCTGAATGCACGAATTAGGCGCTTAAACACAGAGGGCGTAAAGTAAAGATTCCCATACATCCTTCCCTCCTCCGGACACACGAGTAGTGGACGTAATTATGACCTCTGGGTGTCTCGTCTGGTGCGTGAATGCATCATCACGTCCCTTTCAGGTGTCAGTCACGTCCTGCACTTTATGACAGAACGCCGCCCTCCGCATCCCAAGGGAGGAGTTTAGAAAATATACGTGCATTGATTGTATTTTTTGCTTCTGTGTGTGTGTGTGTGTGTGTGTGTGTGTGTGTGTGTGTGTGTGTGTGTGTGTGTGTGTGTGTGTGTGTGTGTGTGTGTGTGTGTGTGTGTGTGTGTGTGTGTGTGTGTGTGTGTGTGTGTGTGTGTGTGTGTAGGTCTTGCGTGTTTGGGTATTGGCGTGTGTAGTTCTTTTGGTGTTACGTGTTTGTGTGGTGATAATTTGTTGATTTCTAGTATTTTCATCGTTGCTTGATGCTTGGAAATCAACGTTGTTAGTGATTAAAAGCAGCTTTGCGTTTTGACTTCTCTAATGCATTGAAAAAGGAAGGAATGATAAACAGGCTTGTTACCCAGGCCGTAAACTGAATAGATGATTAGGTAAACAAATGAGTAATTGGATGAATAATTACCTGGATGTGATAGAGATACTCGTATAACGAAAGCAAAAGGAAAAATGGGGAAAAAAAGCAGATTTCTCTGCAGGCCAATCGTGCGATAAAATTATTTGATAGATAGATGTAGATAACTGAATAAATAGTTAGGTAAAAGGTAGATAAATCTAGATAAATTAATAAATAGTTGGATAAATACGTAGACAAGTACATAGATAAGATGGAAATGGAAATAAAAAGTAAAAGAAAAAAAAGAATAGCAAATTACTAAGAACTACAGATGGACGAATTAAACAGACACATACAGTAAATTAATACATAAACAGACGGAGACAAAAAAAAAAAAGGGAGGGAAAATCATATATAAAAAAAAAAAGGAAATTTCCATGCATTTCATCGCTGGCCGCATCACGTTCAGTACAGCTCCCCGTGGTGGTGTTTGTAGTACTGATCAACAACTCGCCTATCACGACAACCTTTGAACGAACACGGACAAAACACGCACAAACACGGACGCCAATTATTATATGCTATTACGAAATGACCTGCTCTCTCTCCCCTCTCTCTCTCTCTCTCTCTCTCTCTCTCTCTCTCTCTCTCTCTCTCTCTCTCTCTCTCTCTCTCTCTCTCTCTCTCTCTCTCTCTCTCTCTCATGTTCGCTTCCTTTGCTTCTATCTCCTATCTTGTATTTGACTTCATTACATTCTCTCTCTCTCTCTCTCTCTCTCTCTCTCTCTCTCTCTCTCTCTCTCTCTCTCTCTCTCTCTCTCTCTCTTTCTGATGCTCGTTTCTTTTGCTTGAGTCTTCTCTCTTTCTTTACTTCCTTTCTTCATTCCTTTCTTTCTTTCTTCCTCTCTCTCTCTCTCTCTCTCTCTCTCTCTCTCTCTCTCTCTCTCTCTCTCTCTCTCTCTCTCTCTCTCTCTCTCTCTCTCTCCATTCAGGCCAGAAAATAAATTTCTCCCATTTCCACATCCTTCCTTCTTTCGTTATGTCTTTCCTTTATTATCTTCTCTTCTCCTAAAATCAGTGTTCTATTATTTGCTTTCCTTCCATTTCATCTTTCCCTTCTTCCTTCCTTCCTTTCTATCGTGGTAAATCTTCCTCTTCCTTTCCTTCTCTTACCAGTACGTGAAGTTTCTAATTACTAATTAACAAGTTGTATTAGGTTATAAAGTTATTAGGTTAGTTAAAGTTAATGCAGGGCAAGTTGTTAGGTTAATTAAGGTTAGGTTAGGTTAGTTTAGTTATCCTGAAATGCTTCGGACTCTGGCAACTTTCAAAGGCTGCAGAGATAATAAATCAGATTTTCATGTGTGTTTGTTCACGTACAGATTAAGAAACTTTGATTTTCTGTTATTTCCTTCCTTTATACTACCCCTCCCTTCATTCATGTTCGTGTGCACCTCCATCGATATACTTTTCTTTCGACAAGCTGTTAACTATCAAACCATTGATGATGCAGACTACTCGTAAATCAATCACTAGGAATATAAAAACACTCATGGAAACCCTAATAACTTTCATTTGTGACTTTTTTTTTTTAGTAAAAAAAGCACAGACGCCTAAACTTATTCGTGAGAACACTAATTCTCAAAGACTGCAAAAATGACAAGTTGTGTTCATATGGGTGTTTTCTCTCACTCAGAATGCAGATCCTTCCTGAACCATCAATAGCCATAAAAAAAAAACACACTTGAAAAACACAGTACCTTCCACTAGAGGCTGTTAAAAGCTGCCAAGATGAGATGCAGAAACATTTAAGAACACGTCATAGTATAAATAAGTCTGCCCTTGTGTCCTTCCGAAACTACGCTGCTATCAATAGAATCATAAACAGCACACTTGAAAAGCAAAGTAACTTCCTCTCAAGCCTGTTGAAAGCTGTCAAGATGAGATGCTGAGACATTTAAGAAGACGAACTATACGAAATGAGTCTGCCCTCGTGCCCTATTTAGTCACAAAGCACCAGCCTAGCGTCCCAGTTACCTCAAGTCCTCCTCCCCTTCCTCACTCACACACAGCGGGTCAAGCAGCTTCATTACGACACAAAATTGCATTAAACTTTCCCATTAGGTTTTGGGGCCGAGTTGGTGATTGCCTCGTCCTTCGCCCTAACTTGTGCCTAACATGCGGCATTACTTGGTGAGTGGCTGCGGCTCGCCCTCCTCACGCCTCTGTGAGTTGCCAGACGTTGCTGTGATTGCCAGATGAGTATTAAGACATAAGAAAATAAGGGAAACTGCAAGATTAATACATCAGGCCTACACGAGGCATTCCCTCTAATGCTCATGTATTGTTGATTATGATTTGATCTGAGATGAAATTTTGTATTTTCTGAGAGAGAGAGAGAGAGAGAGAGAGAGAGAGAGAGAGAGAGAGAGAGAGAGAGACTCTGGGCCCATTTATTAAACATTAGGGTTAGTGGCCTGCATTCCGAATCCGGTGAAGTCGATTTATTAAACACTCCTGGAGCCCGAAATGTCGGGCGTCTGCGTCTGAATCCGAAAAAATATTGACACGTTCGGGGAGAAATCTTTCGGGAGCCTGACACCCTCCGAAAGCACCTACGAATTTTGCTTGAGAACGTATTATCCTCTCATTCATAGCAGAAATGTGTTATGATTGTATGGAAATACGTAATAATGCAGGTTAAACATATTATTACACGAATACAATATTTTTTGTCAGTACTTAAACTTTTTAAAAGAACTTGGTGTTTGGACGTGACGTATGCCTAGGGGCCTGTTGTCGTGGCGCAAGCTTCTAGCCTGTCTTCACTTCTTACCAACATCTCTATACCTCCCTGGAGCTTCAACCATGGTATGTATAGCACTATTACTTGTCAATATTACATGCAGAGCCCAAATAATATGTGTGGAAGCTGTTTGTCGTTAGAAAAGCTTGCAGAACAGCTGCAGGATAGCTGTGGGTCAAGTTGTTTTTGTATTATTATTTATGGTGAATTAATTTTGTTTTGATTAGTTTAGCCATCTCACGCAGGTTAATTTATTGTTATTGTGATGGAGCAGGTCTCTGACAGCCGCCAGCTAGCCAGACAGCCAGTGAGCTGTTCAGGCCAGCAGGCTTTAGCTCTGCTTCCCATATATGTTGACATTTCATATTATGGCATTGTTATTGATAACATTATTGATAACATTAATTTTGCTAGTATTTTTTGTGAGGGAGGACTTAAGAAGATGAATTTCTTTTTAGGCTGGCATTCTTGCTCTTGTGCACCTTCAACATGCTGATCGAGCTGATAAAGCAAGGTTACCAAGGAGACTGGTCAAGGATCACCAAAACCCTTTTGCTGCCTACTCTGAGGATGAGTTCATTCGGAGGTACCGGCTGTCAAAGGAGTGCATTCACACCCTTCTTGGCCAAGTGGAACCAGATTTGCCAAGAGCCAAGGATGGACGAGGTAAAGTAAATTGTATTTAATTTCTTGCTTCTGTTCCTCATTTTTCTCGTGACTTCAACATTTTTCTCTAAACCAACGTATACCTTTGTTCTCAGATGCACATTTCATACTTCTTGAATTGCTTGTAGACAATGATTTTATCTTGAATGATACATTATTCTAGTCCCGTTAATTTCTCATTCCTAGGAATTGTTCTTCATGAGAAATTAACATAATTTTTCTTTTGCCATGTCTACAGGTTGCAGTATTCCAGCATACCTCCAGCTCCTCACAGCAATGATGTATTTTGCCACAGGAAGCTCCCAGATATGTATGGCTGACTGCCTGGGGATGTCTGCTGCCTCTGTATGTAAAATTGTTAGAAGTATCTCAACCATTTTATGTACTCGAGCTCGGACTTATATAAAAATTTCCAGAGCCAACTGACATTCCTGACCTTGCCTCCAATTTCTTCAATATTGCTGGCATGCCAGGTTGTATTGGTTGTATTGATGGCTCATACATCAATATAATAAGCCCTGGAGGTGATCATGTGGAACTCTATAGATCACGAAAGGGCCGCTTTGCCATCAATCTTATGGGGATTTGTGATTATAACCTAGTATTTAGAAACATAATATGTAGCTGGCCAGGTAGTGTGCATGACAGCAGAGTATTTGATAATTCAAGAGTGTGCCATCTGTTAGAGGAGGGAAATTATAGTGGGTATCTCCTGGGTGACTCTGGGTACCCATGCAGGAAATATTTGCTGACTCCGCTTCTTTCACCAACAACTGAGAAAGAACGGAAGTATAACATAGCTCACATTAAAACCCGAAATGTTATTGAGAGAGCTTTTGGTGTGCTGAAACGCAGGTTTGCCATCCTTAACAAAGAGGTACGGACAAAACGTAGCACAACCAAGCAAATAATTATGTCATGTGTCATTTTGCACAATATTTCTAGATTACACAATGTTCCCATGCCTGATGAGATGGATGAGGATGAGGTACTTGGAAATGCAATCCCAAACATAAATGCTGAGCAAGCAGTACCCATTGAGAATGCTGCCAGTGGCTTGGTATTACGGAGCCGCATAATTGAGAACTGGTTTTAAAATGTGCCAAATTACACGTGCTTTCCTCTATCCCAAAATTGTAATGCATATCATTTCAATCTTAAACTCTATTGCATCTGTCATTTGATACATTGTTATGTGACTCAATACAAGATACAAGTACCATGTAGGATGTAATTATATATTTTCCTGTGAAGGACAAGACATGAAAGAAATGTTATATATAATTATATATGAACCTCAAAGTGTAGGTCATGAAAATAAATAGAGGTCAAGATTTGTTTTTTTTTTATTTGTTTTCACTCAAATATACAACACACACACACAGGATACTTACAGACTGCTGGGTCTTCCAGTTAGAGACGAAAATAACTCTCTCTCTCTCTCTCTCTCTCTCTCTCTCTCTCTCTCTCTCTCTCTCTCTCTCTCTCTCTCTCTCTCTCTCTCTCTCTCTCTCTCTCTCTCTCTCTCTCTCTCTCTCTCTCTCTCTCTCTCTCTCTCTCTCTCTCTCTCTCTCTCTCTCTCTCTCTCTCTCTCTCTCTCTCTCTCTCATGTGTATGTCTCTTAGTGATATCAACATCTGCTTCCCTCTTATATATAAACAACCTGCACCTCACCCACCCTCTATCTTCCCTCACACACTCCTGAACGCTTCCCTTCAGTCTCTCCTCTAAACCTCCACTCTTACGCCGCCTAAACATGAGGCTCCGTTTTCTAAGAGACGAGCGGAGTTGGTTAGTGCTTTACGGCCTCTGAGTGGTATTTCCTTTACGATGTAGATTGTATTTTCCTATATATTATTAATATTTCTTGTCCTTTTCCCGGAAAGTACACAGGAAAATCCACTGATAGGAAAAAAAAAACACGGTAGGATGAACTGACTAAGAGAGGAGGAGACACTATGGCTGGCGTGATGAAAGGAAAGTGTGGTAAGGGAAGTCTTATGTTAATATCAGGAATTATTTATACTCGCGTGGAATTGTTGCGTCGCTACTGACGAAGGCAATGGAGCTTAGTGAGTCAGGTTTCGGAGAATGTTCTGACTGACGGAGGATGAGCATTGGGTTGACTGGTGTCTCTCTACTAGCGAAGGGAAGAGTTATCATTGAGGTTTATACTGACGAAATAGGAGCATTGTACTGGAAGCTCTACTAACGAAGGGAGAGAACTGGCAATTAAATTTGTACTGATGAAGGAAAGGTAACGCTGTGGCCGCGCTCTACTGACGAAGGGGAGAATTGCTTCATATTTATACTGATGAAGGAGGGGGAGCGTTATACTGCCCATTCTTTACCGCCGAAAGGGAGGAATTGTTATTAATATTTATAATTACGCAGGAACATTGCACTGGAAACGCTACTGACGAAGAGCAAGCGTTATATTAGAATTTATTTTGACGAGGGAGAATTACATGAATGATGACAAGGGAAAACTGCATATTGAGAAAGGTTTTATTGAAGGAAGAACACAGTAGCGAAACTTTAATAACCGACGAAGGGCTTTGTCAAAATCTTTATTGACAACTGATAACAAAAAAAGACATTTACGTCATTCCTAAGATAACTTTTATACTTCTCTTAACCAATGAACGAGAAAAAAAATAGTTAATACAAGAAAACACTGATCTAAAAATTCTACTGAAGAAGGGTAAACAAGAACACACAGTATAAGAATCTCTATATCAGAATCTCAGACCCTTTCGCCATTCCTAGATTAACTTTTAAACATTTTGTGACTTGTACGTTAAAAATAGTGAACAGAAGAAGGAATCACCGGTCAAAAAATACTTCTGCAGAAGGGAAAAACAATAACACAGCATTAGAATCTTTATACTGACGCAGGGAAGGAGGGAGGGAGAGAGGGAAGGAGGGAGGGAGGGAAGGAGGGAGGGCTCGGTCAGGGAGTACTGCTGGGGGCTGAAGGGACACTGCAGCCCTCGCTCCCACAATAGTCCCAGCTAAGGGCATCACGCGAGCTCCTCTGGTCTTCCCTAACCTGATTTACTGCAGATTACTGAAGAGAGAAGTTCGTTGCGGCCTCAATAACACCCCTCCACCCCTCCACTCCCTTACCACTCTTCCTCCACCTCTTACTGTCCCTCCATTCCTTAATTCTCCACTCCCACTTGCTCTCTATGGCCTCTATTTTGCTCTCACCCTTGTAATGTTCCTCCACTATTCCACTTTATTCTTTATCTTGTTCTTTATTGCTGTTCATCCACCTCTCCACTCTGTCCTTTGATTGTCTTCTCTCAAAACATCTCTAACACTGTTTGTCACTTTCTCCCTCTCCATTTCTATAACATCACTTCATTTCTCCACTATGGCACTGTTAAATCACTGTCCTCTCTCTCCTACTCCTTCTCTCCCTCTTCTCCTCAAGAAATCACAAATAGTAAGCTTCTGAAATAAAACGTTTGAGTTACCCTTAAAGATAATCACGGAAAAGTGAATAAAATTACTACTCGTTTTCTCTCTCGCGTTGATCATCCCCCAGTGGCGAGTCTTACCGGGGAGAGGGAGATGGTTTTCCTGTTTCTGTTTTCACGTTTAATCTTGTTAGTACTTTTCATTGACCTCTGTTTCTTTGTTTTTTTGTTTTTTTTTTGGTTTGTCTCGTCGTTCCTTCCTTTGTTAAGCCTCGTCCCTCTTGTTTCGTGTGTCAGAGTGGTGTGATATTGAAATGGTGGTGTTGTACTGTACTCTTGTTTTCTTTCCGTTTTTTTTTCTCTCCAGTTTTCCCTTATGTTTCTGTCTTTGTCCTTGTCTGTTCTTCGTTATCAAGTTTCGTTTTGTTCATATTTTATCCTTTCGCACTTGGTAGGAACGAAAAGGAAGAGAACGAGGAGAAAAATGTCAAGAGGAAGATGAACAAAATATTAAAGGAAGTTTGACGGTATAATAAAAAGTTTGTGAGAAAAGATAAATAAAACCATTTATTTAACTGTTACTGGATTTATTTGTCAAAGCTTGGGTTTTTCGGCTTCCAGTTAGAGACGAAAATAACTCTCTCTCTCTCTCTCTCTCTCTCTCTCTCTCTCTCTCTCTCTCTCTCTCTCTCTCTCTCTCTCTCTCTCTCTCTCTCTCTCTCTCTCTCTTTCTGTGTGTGTGTGTGTGTGTGTGTGTGTGTGTGTGTGTGTTTGAGAGAGAGAGAGAGAGAGAGAGAGAGAGAGAGAGAGAGAGAGAGAGAGAGAGAGAGAGAGAGAGAGAGAGAGAGAGACATAAACGCAACCCAACACTGTACAGTGACAGAGACCAGACGCATTATTGTCTTTGTGGGCGTGAACTTTTGTAACAAATGGGAGAAGTAGAACAGTTTTCCCTCTCCCTTCCACCAGTGACGGCCAGTAAAGCGTGTTGAGGGTAACTCATCGTCGTACTGTCCCGATACTCCCCTGCCATCAGCGTCCCTACGAGCACACCATCTCACCAGAGTGGGATTCCATCACCGAAAGCCTTGATTTATTGAGACTAACAGCTGTGATCTGCATAGTTTTCCAATGAATCTGTGAACGCCGGTAGGTGGAGAGCGCGCTATATATTCATGTAGTATATCTCTCGCGGCTTTGAGATGAAAAATTAATAGTACCTCTTCACGTGGATTTTTAAGGTTCTCTCTTGGATATAAATCTTACCGCAGACAGACGTGTATGAATGGCAGTGTGCCCTCCCCTCCCTGCATATCTCACCCTTCCTTCTCCCTTCCCGCCCGGTTCACTTCAAAAGGAATTGATTCACCTTCACGATTACAGTACCTAGTTAACAGCACCAGTCATGATCTTCACTTACATCGGTGTCATCATCACGCCATTACATTACTCATGCCAGGCTGTTCCGAGGAAATAAAGGAGCCGGAGTAAGGTAAGCTGTTCTGCTAACTGATGCCAGCTATCCTTAGCAACGGTCAGTGCCGCTCACTGGGCGTCGTTCCAGACATAATTATCATTTATATCGCTGAGGCGTTGCGGCAGTAAACCAGCGGAGTTTATGGCCCAGTAGATTAGTACGCCACGAGAGGAACATGCATTATGAGGCTGTGGGTTGTATTTTACGTTTTGACCCGTGGAAAAGAGTAGTGCCAACTTTTGCTAGTGACTTCAGGGCATGCTCCTATCTTCGTCCCTGGCCAGAGCAACGCTGCTACGTGGCTCTTGACTCTTGCCTCTTGTTGCAGGTCAGAGAGAGAGAGAGAGAGAGAGAGAGAGAGAGAGAGAGAGAGAGAGAGAGAGAGAGAGAGAGAGAGCAATAACAACAGATTGAAGTCAAAAGTTAATAAAAAAATAAAGAAAAAAATAAATAAAGAAAAGCAATGTTAGTGAATAGACAGTAATGACCTTAAACGTTTATATATTATATACCTGGGACTTGATTGCGTGTGTGCTACGGAGGTAAAGGAAGAAAACATGGAGGTGGATAGAAGAAAAAAAGGCAATTCAAGTAAGTGAATGGACTTGGGGGACAGACATTATTAGTGCAACTATTACATGCACTCTGCCTCGGCCTGATGGAGGTCTTAGAAGTGTACGAGAGGACAAATTACGGAAGAAGAGAAAAGAGGTCATTTTTACCAATAAATGGATAGAGATCACAGGTGTTGATGGTAAACGTGTCACTTGTACGTGTCTTGCATCTCATCGTGGCCATGCAGGTGGGAAAAAAAATAATAAATAAATAAAATAAAGAAGCAAAATAGAAAAAAAAACCTGTTAATGGTCTTAGATGATCGATCTCAGTAGTAAAAATGTTACACACCTATTATTTTCTTGGTGTTCGTCACAGAAAATAAGGAAATAATGAGGATGAATAAAACAAGTTATTTTTGTCATTAGATGGACAGTACTGATGGACTTAAGATTATAGCCATTATGAGTGTCTCATCTCACCTGGTGTGGGTCGCGAAGGTGAGGAAAGAGGGAGAAAGATTAGAATGAATAAAAAAGTCAATTTGTTGTATAAATGGAGAGGGACGATAGAGTTTAAGAGTCGCTAATAATATAGAACCTTAAGTAATATTACTACTCGCTTTACTAACTAGTATTTAGGATGAGACTAGCTGCTCTTTTCCACTAATGATCATCCCCCCATTTGTTCCCGCACTTAGCAAGCCCGCGCCGCGAAGACTGGGCATTGTCAAAGGGCGGGACAGTAACGTAACGATGGAAGCATTTTCCTTATCCAACCCATCCCACACTGTTGAAGGAGAAGCGTTCAGGTAAAAGAGTAAAAGCACTCCCACCATCAGTGTCAGTCTATGAAATGAAAAGTGTTTAATATGTACGAGTAGTTGAAAAGTATTGCCACCTTCCTCTCCCACAAGCTGTTAAGTGAAAAACCGTCATGTAACAGACGAAAGGCACTCCCACTCTACTCTGACCCGCAATATGAAAAATGCCTCAACTATTGGAAAGAGCTCAACCTTCCAAACCTGAATCATGAAAAATGGTCAGTAAATTTGAAAAGAGCCTCCCCACCCACCCACGCCTGGTAAAACGAAGTCATTTTTAGTTGGACTCCTTCATTGGTCTTTCACCGATTTTTGGGCCTTTGGGAGTTGAGTGGTGGCCTGTACGCGCAAAGATAAGAAAAAAGAAACTTAAAATAAAATTATGAACTGAGACGTGCTGATGGTAAAGAAGTCGAGTTTGAACAAGAAAAACAAAATAAAAGCTGTTGTAGGACAGCTTATTTGTTTATTCAAGAAATATTATACGAGTCATAGTGTGCACAAGTTCATTGGTAGTAAACTATTTTCATCTAATTATTTACTGATATTTGTGACCGCTGATGCTACTGCTGCTGCTGATAGTGATGCTGTTGTGGGACAGAAATCCGAGTTCATCTCTTCAAATTAAGAAACAGCTGAGATGCACGTTTGCGGTTTTGTCCATGAGACATTGTGGCCTCCAGTACGTATTGTTATCGGGTGTGTGTGTGTGTATGTGTGTGTGTGTGTGTGTGTGTGTGTGTGCGTGTGTGTGTGTGTGTGTGTGTGTGTGTGTGTGTGTGTGTGTGTGAGTGTGTGCACGAGCGAGCATGTGTTAGCTTCGTGGTGCATCTCAGCCTCGGGTCACCTCCAGACAGCAAAAAAAAAAAAAAAGAAAAAAAAAAAGAAAAAAAAAATCCAGCACACAAGGCAGGCAAGGCGAGTGTGTCGGCTTTGTGTACCTCATCATCACTTGACTCGTACTCCAATTCCCAGTTTCTACAAGTCCAGATTTAAATTTCGGTTTGAGTTCCACGCTATTACATATCGCTGTTTATATATTTGTTTATTCACGTAGGTGTTTATTTTCATAAATGTCAATTCTTCATTCGTATCTCAGTTTTTACTTTGTTTTATTTTTAATTGTAAGAATTAATTTATTTTTATAACATATTTATTTACTTTTTTATTAATTTGTTCATATTTTACAGACATTTATTTACATGTACAGTTGTTTATCCGTTATCTCAACGTTTTGCTTTATAATATTTTCAGAAGTTTCAATTCTCTATTAATTTCTCAACTTTTATCTGGAGCTCTGGTTAGGTCTAACGTGAACAACTCACTAACACCTTGACTCACCGACTCTCGTAGAGGATGTAGCTTTCACCTCAATCGCTATTTATGAATCCCGGATACTGTAGGATGCTAAAGTACTGCTGCTGCTGCAGGTGAGAGGGCATCGTCGCTCACTCCACCCACCATGCCACGAAAAAAAAAAGCGGTCGAGGAGGAGAAAAAAAAAAAAGACAGATTTATATATTAGAGAGGTAGGCTGCCTTAGAGGAGACGAGATAAGGAGGGATTTATCTTTCCTTTAAATTAAGTGTATTCTGTGAAGCATAATAAAGTCGCAACACCGCAAACTACGTGAGGGTGTAGACGAACCTCCTCCGTCACACGCTGCACGGCTTACTTGTGTGTTTTGTTACGTATCCCTTTAACCCTCTCCCTCCCTCACCTCCTATCTCGATGCCCCTCCCACCTTTCGTCTCTCCTTCCAAGCCTTTTTTCTTTAGAACTCCTTAGCTTCCCATAGAACATCTCCCTCCGGACCTGTCTGTTCTCTAATATCCATTTTTCTCCTCTTCCTTCTTTTCTTTAAAGTTTAAAGGGACTGGAGGGAGGGAAGGAAGGGAGCATGGGCGGGCGGCGTCATGACCCGAGCCATCGCCGCAGCTCACGTTACTTCTACAATAACATCCCATTGCTCGGCCAGTTGCCGTTCATTCTTTTAGCGTTCTCGTCACCAGTGTTCATGAGCAGCTGAGAGAAAACACCATGTACAGCTGGCGTTGGCAGCTACCAAAGAGAATATGCCATAGCGTGCCCGTTACTACGTCTTCATCTCGAAGCTAATTTTGAAGGATATTTTTCATTAATACAGAACCTCAGTCAACGTAATCTATCCTTCGCAGAACTATATTTCTCTTCATCACCCTATTCTCTTCCCTGAACTATTGCTAGAGTACTTTTTTTTTTTTAATAATACAGACTACTTTACGAACAAGACGCCTGTAACCTCCTAACATTTCCTTCCCTCCACATCAAGCAGTGTGGCTGTCGCTGGCATGCTATCATTCCTCGCTATACCATTCACATTTAACTACTACACACCATTTTCAACCTTGTAATTTCTCGGCGCAAGGGACTGTTCTTGCCTAGCCCCGTCCCTTACCTTTCGCTCTTCGGTTATTGCTTTCACCCGGCGTCGTGATTACTCGTCATGCTGTTTTATCATCTCTGATTACATCTGATAGGGTCGTGTAAAATACAGAAGAAGGTAGGGAAGGTGCAGGCGATGAACATGTTGTCTGTGAATAACGATGAGCTGATTGACAGGTATCGCATCGCCGGCTGTTAAATCTCGTGAACAATCTCGACACCTTCTGATATGAGCACATTCTCGACCGCTAGATCCTGACATTATCGATGGCACCTCAGGATGTTCCTCGCTCATCCTATGGCCGCGTAGGGCTAAATGGGCACTAAAATAGCAAAAAACCTTCCTTTTAAAGTATAGCGTGTCTCTTAATACTTTGTTTCTGGCGGTCTGGTGCACGTTTACTAACTTTGTGATGCTGCTGAGGTCTCGTAGGGATACGTGGGTGTGGTGCTACCAAGGCGACGACAACACAGGGCACACACACGAACGGGCCCTCCTTCAGGCACTGTCTGCAGCAGCTGAAAGAATGTTGTTTTTATGCTGGCTGTGTGTGTGTGTGTGTGTGTGTGTGTGTGTGTGTGTGTGTGTGTGTGTGTGTGTGTGTGTGTGTATGTGTGTGTGTGTGTGTGTGTGTGTGTGTGTGTGTGTGTGTGTGTGTGTGTGTGTGTGATCTCGTCTCGTCTCGCCTCGTCTCATCCCCCCCCCCCTCTCTCTCTCTCTCTCTCACTCTCTCTCTCTCTCTCTCTCTCTCTCTGCAAACGTACTCATATTATCCTAATTCATAGGAAATGATAGCTTGAGAAAAAAAAAAAAACACACACACATTAGTCAAGTGTGTAAATAACCACTCAGACACGCACGCACGTAAATGGATCTAAACGATTACACTGATGACAAATTAAATGTGCAGCATCCGTGATAAAGGCATTAGTGTTCTGCTGTATCTAAGACAGTGAGCAGCTTCTCGTGTAGCCTTGCCTAGTGAGACCCTCCTTCAAGAACGTCGTATGTGTGTGTGTGTGTGTGTGTGTGTGTGTGTGTACGCACATATGTCTTAGTTCCTGAAATATCCATGACTTCGAACCCTAGGAATTTTTGTACTCCAATTAATTGTTTTTCGTCACGCTCTCCCCTCACTGAATTCATGATACTAATTTCTTACCTTCCGTCCATTTGGGTACACTCCGCAAGACTGTTTTTTTGTGTCAGGAAGAGTTATGATACTACCCTGCCCAGGTTCAGAAATATGCCTTTTGGAGGTGATGCAGGTGGAGGTGAAGGACCGGGCAGCGGTGAGAGGAGGCTACTGTGTCTGGGTGCTGAGGGGAGTAATGAGAGAGAGAGAGAGAGAGAGAGAGAGAGAGAGAGAGAGAGAGAGAGAGAGAGAGAGAGAGAGAGAGAGAGAGAGAGAGAGAGACAGAGAGAGAGAGAGAGAGACAGAGAGAGAGAGAGAGAGAGAGAGAGAGAGAGAGAGAGAGAGAGACAGAGAGAGAAGAGAGAGAGAGAGAGAGAAGAGAGATTTTGTGAAATCTAATAGTGCGTAATATACTTTGGAAAAGGTTCATGGACTCGGTAAGCAAAATACCTTATCCATTTGTATAAAGAAGAAAAGTATTACATATCATTGTGCCCTATCATTCTTAACCAAAAAGTTGTAGTGAATTTTCTTTTTCCGAACTTAATGTGCTTACTTCTTATGTTTTCATGCTTTACCTAACATTATTATCTCTTTCCCAGTTTATTCCTCCTTTGTTCTTATTCAAACACATTTTGTTTTATATGAATGCATATACAGCTGCTTCGAAGTTCCCCCGGCAGCAGTCCGCATTAGCATAGTGTATCTTAATTTGAACATCCAAGTACTGTCAAGGAAACTACGACGCAGCGCCAGAGAGGACTTGAGACTTAGATGGAGCCCAAATACTCAGTGTTGTGACCGTCCAGTGATCCTCCAGTGTCAGAGGATTGGATGGCAAAACAGACACTCAATTCGAATGGGGTTTTTTATGAAGCAGTAACGTGAACCTGACCTGGTAGGCACATTAAAGTTGGAAGCGGGCAAAAGAAACGACGAGAGATTTCAACTCCGTGAAGAAATTATCGATACGCATACAGCGAGGTGAGACATACGTGAGGGAAGGAATTCTGGCCAGGTTTTTCACAGTACTGTATAAGATGTCTTTGTGTTTTCTTTGTGAGGTGTTCAGCTGGAGGATAAACTTTTGTACTCATGTAAGAGAGCGTGTACACAGTGTGTCCTTTAACAACACGTACTCGTATGCTTGATGAGCGAGGTGTATCACTACAAGTAAAGCGCCTCACACCTAATGAGCGAACATCAAAACCTTACTGCCATCAAGACTCTTCTCAGTATTCTTATTATCTGGCTGAAATACAGTTCATGAGGCAGCAAACTCTAATCACATTTTACTTTCGCTTTGTTCACCTTTGGTAACACCAAAGGATGGTGTGGTAAGCCTGTGACAAGATCGTTGGTATACTCCCAGCCGGTGGCGTAAAACAATTTCCATTAGGGCTGGGACTAATTTGAGCTACGCCCACGTTATTAAAACGAGAATAATTAAAAGCCCACGTAAATCAGTAATCATGATCAGAAGTCCTGAAAATGTTAACCCGGAAGGAGTAACAGTGAAACATTTAGAGACGCACGAAGGAGAACAGGAAAAGTGTATGGAGTGTGGTGTTCCTTGGGGCTAACGTGCTGCCTTGACCACGCCTCCCCCTTCCCTTATCTACACTATCCCCCTTCTCTGCCCAGGCTTCCATCTCTCTCTCTCTCTCTGTCTCTCTCTCTCTCTCTCTCTCTCTCTCTCTCTCTCTCTCTCTCTTTCTCTCTCTCTCTCTCTCTCTCTCTCTCTCTCTCTCTCTCTCTCTCTCTCTCTCTCTCTTTCTCTCTCTCTCTCTCTCTCTCTCTCTCTCTCTCTCTCTCTCTCTCTCTCTCTCTCTCTCCTCTCTCTCTCTCTCTCCTGATAAAAACAATAATTCAAGTTAATGGTCACAAATATTAATTGAAAATGTGCGTTTATTTGTGCCAAAGTGCCTGTGTTTGTCATGTGACGTACATTGTTAAGTTCGCTCCAGCTGATTTGCTGCGGCTTAGCATTTTTGTCATTTGGTTTCGTAACCTTCTCCGAGATAGTCAGGTGTCAATCAAGGCAAGCACCTCTAGGTAGATCTGCATGATATGCCACACTCCTAGCTTACTGAATTTCTAATGAGGAGGTATTGGCTATAATAGAGAGAGAGAGAGAGAGAGAGAGAGAGAGAGAGAGAGAGAGAGAGAGAGAGAGAGAGAGAGAGAGAGAGAGAGAGAGAGAGAGAGAGGTTCAGATAGACTACTTGTACCCTCGTTTTGGAAATTTGTAAATAGCCTCAAGGAGCAAGGCAGTGTGAAGCATTACATTCATTATGCTGTGACTGAAGACTCTTAAAAGGAAAGAAAAAGAGTAACTCATGCACTTTACATGAGTTTCAAGTCGGTTATTTTATCCGAATGTAATTTTTGCATTGTCCAAACCAGTCCAGTCACACGTGGGCTTGTTGTACCAGGCCAACACTGGAGTCTTTCCTCGGGATTGCTTTGAAATTGCTGTCTGGACATGAACACGTATTTCTGTTTCCGCGCGTTGTCTCCCATACCGTGCAATCTGTTTTTGTTCTTTTACTTTTTGTTTGCATTTAAGATAAAGAGGCGGGGATAAGAGGAATGACAGCCTTGTGCAAGTTAGAGTACACGTGTTGTCTTGCCGTGGTTAGTACTTAGTGGTGTTACTGTCCTCTGTGGGACATTTTACCGATGGATCTTGTTACCACAAAAACTTTAAGTCGTACTCGAATTTTTTTTTTCTCTCTTCATTTATTGTGAAGCAATAATACATTCGGGTTACCCTTGACCAACATCCCTTCCTCATCAAAAGAATTACAACCGCTGTATATGTTGGGTTCTTCTTGTGTGTATGCTGAGACGCGCCGACTGCGCTGCTCCTGGGGGAGACTTTCTGAACGACATTCTGCATCTAATTCTGCAGTGTCGTTTCGAAGCTCCTATTTTTTGTATATTTTCATAGATATAATTAACTGATATTCACTGGTGATAACCAATGCATCTGTCTATTGCTTGAGTGATAATGAGTTATTCCAGTTTACAGATCTACCACTCACCAAGTCAAAGAAAATATATCCGAACTCCACATAACTATATTCTGTAGACAGCATTTCACCATTACCAGACTACATCCATCTTTGTACTAATTCCTTGCACATACAGGCAAGATTCATAATGCCATCACAAATGGTCGTAGACAAGACACGCGTCACGGGAACTCAGCAGCGATGGGGTGCTTTGTTACAGCTTGCGAGAGCAGGACATTCCATATTTACGAGTATTTGTTGATATAAGGAAATAAACAACAATATAAGTAAAGGGCACATGGTGGAGGTCAACTTGTTGACTGAAGCTTAAAACAACTTTCACCGAACAACTGAGCTGCCTCTTGGTCACGGCTTAAATTTGCTCCAACCAATTGTTTTCCTTGTGCTTTAAATAAATGTGATTCTCATCTTATTCTTTCTGAGAGGGATGGAGATCTGGAAAGAAAGGTAGCGTAAGATTTGATCACGTAGTATCTGCGCAGGCACATTACTTGCCACTTAGAGAGAGAGAGAGAGAGAGAGAGAGAGAGAGAGAGAGAGAGAGAGAGAGAGAGAGAGAGAGAGAGAGAGAGAGATTAAAACGGACGGAATGAAGTATAGTATCATAAATTTATTAATTCATGATCAGTAAAAAATGAAACACACACACACACACACACACACACACACACACACACACACACACACACACACAATGGGAGAAAAACTTAAGTTATCGCTTATAGATTAAGGATTAAGGCAGAATGTGTCCATTCCCCGCCTTTCTCTCTCTCTCTCTCTCTCTCTCTCTCTCTCTCTCTCTCTCTCTCTCTCTCTCATATTGTCGCAGCACTACGCAATATCATGTAATCAGTCAACTAAGCGTGTTTTGCTTTCGTGTCGCAGAGTGCAAAACAGTGATCAGTGAGGGCGTGGACGTGCAGCTCACCGCTAGCTGCCACAAGCCTTGGCGCCGCAGCAAATCGTGCCAGCCCAGGGAGGACGCGGCGCCTAACTCCCATCGCGCTTGGTGTGCTCGCAGGAAGGATGGTAAGTAAAGACACTTGCTAAGCTCTCTGCGGGAAGGTAATCATGAACTTAGCACGGGATTCTGAAGGCTGTAGATGAATTTCACACACACACACACACACACACACACTGTAGAAACAAAGAAAAGAGAAAAAACGCATCTCATCCTCAAAGAAGTAACAATGATGTGACTCAGTAACCAAAATTAATAGGAAGCTTTTAAGAGACTAGACAAATTTATGGATAGGAATGATAGGTGCACTTACTTACTGTAGGTATGCTTTGTGTGAGGACTGCCAAGTGTGTGCCTCCTGGCTTCTTGCTGTTTCCCTTGTGTTTTTGCTTGTATCTTACTATGTTCTTTTATTCTTACCTACCTTATCAACAACCTTTCTCCCAAATCCCGTGGGCTGTAACCCTTGCCAGCATTCTCAACTATAATCGAGACTTAATCTGCTCTCTCCATCCCTTGCAAAACACCAGTGACTTCAGTGGGACTTGGGACCGCCACACTTGATGACCGGTGTGGTGACGCGAGGCCGAGGGGACACGGACCGCAAACATTGGGTGAAGGCCTACACATTCACCCATTGCAACGACTCCAAGGTTTGGTTCACCTACAAAGACGGCAACCACCTCGATACTAAGGTGAGCGACAAGGTAAGCCAGGGAGAGCGTCTTGCACTGATGGTAGGAACTGTGGTGGCACCTTGTACTGTTGTGATGGAGGGAGTGTAGCTTGGTAGCGCAATGACAGTGTATCTAAGCATTTAGTGCCAGTCAAGCTTTATGTACTTAACTGTGGAACTGTGGTATCACCTTCTGCTGGTGGAAGGAGTGCGGCTGGGTAATGCAAGAGTATCTAACCCATGTGCATCCAGTGAAGCTTTGTGTGCTAATAACAGAAACTTGTTGTACCGCTTGTTGGTAGAGGGAATATTGCCTTCTGATGCCAATGTGTCTGAATATACTGGCTGAAGCAGCTGGTCTCATGCGGTTAGAGGAAGTGTTACCCTTTTTGACCTTGTGAATTGTGCTAATTGAAAGAGCTGACTGTACACAGGTCTTCAGTGTTTGTGATTCTAGTATCAGTTGAGATACGAGTATATGGCTGATCTTAAACGGTTGATAGGAGCTTAACCTTTTCCTTGAGAAGTGAGAGTAGTCATCCAAGGGTACCTGTGCAAGGCGTGTGGCTTTGTCTTTTTTTTTTTTTATGTAGAAAGGACACTGACCAAGGGCAACAAAAATCCAATAAAAAAAAAATGCCCACTGAAATGCCAGTCCCATAAAAGGGTCAAAGCAGTGGTCAAAAACTGATAGCTTAAAATAGCTTAAAACAACACTCAAATGGTCCCTTAACCCTCGCACTCTCACTAACCCTAACGTGAGTGAAGTCAAATTTGCCTTAGCGTTAAACACTCACTCAACCACCCGCTCCCTTACTTTCACAGTTGGCAGCCCTTGAAAGGTTGTGTGGTCGCTCTGTTTATGTATGCGCATAGAGTGGCATTTCTGAAAGTTTGGTTGTGTTCGGATATGTCGACTTGTTCATTTTTTATTGTTTATTGCGGAGAATTTTCAGCTAATTTTTCATCAAAACATATATACTAGCATAAAATATGTGATATAGTATCATGTACACATAAAATAGTAGGTTGTTTGAATATTATACGAACATGTTACATAGCCAAGTCGCAGTGACAAATCGAACATCTCCCAACCCGCTGCAGATGAATGAACTTTATGTTCTCTTGCAAAAATGTTGCGAAGTGAACGAATGCAGCACATGGGAGAAGAGGAGAGGATACTTCTATTAGACTTAATCAATGAAAGAAGAGGTGTTCTCCTCAGCAAAGCCACCAACCGTGACCAACGCCCGCATTATACCGGTCAAGGCAAGAGTATGGGAGGAGATCACGAACTCTCTTGCTGCCAGTGGTCTGGGGCCGCAGAGGACTGTAAAACAGATTAAGAAGATTTAGGAAAACATGAGATCAAGGTTAGTATGTTGGTTTTAAAATGTCGTTTGGTAATTAGCAAGTTTACTTTTCCACACTCCTACGGTAGAAAGTAATTATGAGATGAAAAATTAGTTAAATGTCAGTGTTATCAGGTTAAATTAATGTTACTGTTAGTTACCACTTACCGGTAAAGAGGATTTCTGTTGGGTAATTGGTACATAATAATAATTGTTCTTGTTGTAGTTTATTAATGAGTACCTTTGTAAAACATTAAGAATTTTACAATCTACCCATCTAAGATTGTTTCTAAGAAGGACAGGGTTTAGAAGTCAAGGGAAATGTGTGTGGTAAAAAAGTCAACCTACTGTTCTGTAGACAGGTAAAAGTCACCATTAAAAATAATATAATGTCACTCCACTTTCTCCATCTCAATTGAATCCTCCAGTTGCTTCCTTATCTCAACTACCCTCTCCTGACAGACAGAATATTAAGTCTCTAATTGCCTTTACCCTAGTACTTTGCATGAATGATTTAAAGTTTTCTTAGAAATATGCATTTGATTATTTTGTGAAACTATAGTATTAGCACCTCTCCAAACACTAAGAGAACCATGCAAGGAGCTAGAGTACCCAATATATAATTATAATATAACATGTCTGTGATGTTGTGAGGGTGGACAGCTCTTGTGAGGTTACATAACATTGAATTAAGTTAGGCTTGATTAAGTTTGGTTAGGTTGGTCTGTGAGTGTTACCTAATCTAATTTAAACTTAAGTAACCTAACCTAACCTCACATAAGCCATATAGGACAGGATAAGTTTGGTTAGGTTACTTTATTTTAGTTTAGATTAGGTTATATCAGATTGAATTAGGTTAGGTTTGTCTGTGACTTATTTACCTAACATAATCTAACCAAACCTAACCTAGCCTAGCCTAGCCTAACCTAACCTAACCTAACCTAATCTAATCAAACCTATCCCATCCTATCCAAAGCTGACCAAACCTCACAACAAGTGCTCCCCACTTTAAAACATCACAGACAATGCTGACCAGTAATGTTTCTATAATCTTTCATTGTTTTTTAATGATTAGAGAGGAAGTGTTATTCTATAGTTTTATCCTGAAATTTATTAGTTCTTACCATTCTTCATAAGAACAACAGCAATTAGGCTACAATATTTCTTTAATTTTTGTTTATGTAGCTTTTATAGATGATAATTTATCAATATGAAATTATGGTATGGTATCTTTCTTGTACTGTGCAGTGCAGGAAAAATAAATGAAAATATGTAACTTTTTTATGCCTAATGATGTGAAATAATTTCAGGGCCAAGAAGTTTGTTAGTGACCAGAGGAAAAAACTGTGTTGAACAGGAGGTGGTCCTCTAAGTCCAGTTGTCAAGCCAGACCCTGTATTGGAGAAAATCCTTGCTCTCATCGCAGACGAGCTAGAACCGGACCCAAACCACAGTGACAGTGACATGGCCAACAGGTTGGTTCCATTAAGTAATAAATTTTCTGTTTTACATATCACATTTCTGTTCTTAAATGTGATATTGAGTTCTAGTATATTCAGACTTGCAAATATTTCTGATGCCATCCTTATTTTTGCAAATTATTCATCACTTTGGAGCAGTGGTTCCAATAATTTTCTTGTTCTTAACCCAGTTTTCATCTATACTTGATTAATATCATGGGACTCTTTGGTTTGGCTTAATCCAGCAAAATATTTCACCACATGGTCATGCAGCATACTCAGACGACTCTAAACTGTTTTGTAGCATAGAGACCAACTATTCTGTAGACAAAATTGGTGTTTTCATGTAAACTTGCCTTAAGAGCTTCCTTGAAAAAATGGTGTGCATGCACAGAAAATACCCTGATATGACGGACCTACTTTGGTTTACATGGAATCTGTCTGACAGAAGACCCACCCAGACTTGACAAATTCCAGATAAAGCAGAAATTTCTGGCTTGTAATAGATCTGTCAAGGCCTTAGAAAATCTGTATTGACCAGAAACCAATTTAAGTTCATCTTGCTTAGAGAGGGTTGAACATTATTATGTACCTTGTAACTATATTACTCGTTCAATGGAAGAGGCAATCCATTCATATACTTAAACACTATACTGTAAACAACCATACTGTTACTTTCATTAATGTTATTTGTTTGTTCACAGATGTCACTGTCGTTGTTATTAATGAGAAGGGAGAGCAGTTGGATGAGCCGATGGCCATGACTGAACAGCCATCCACAGCACGCTCAGTGCCTATTTCGCTCATGCCTGCCAGAGGAAATGATAGTGCACCTGCTGCTTGCACCTCTTTTGTTGAGTCATCGGGAACTGCAGCTTTGCTCTACAGTCCTGCCATCCACCGCACACCTCTTTCTTTAACTTCTAAGGATGTTCATGGAACTGTAGTGTCATCCTCAAGCTCCTCCAACCACTGTACACCACTTCCTTCAACCTCTGTTGATGTACAGTAGCTTCAATTTGCAACAGTAGCTTCAATTTGTAGCACACCTCTTCCTTCCACCTCTGTTTTGGCATCGGTACCAGTTACCTTTCCAAGTGAATTGTCACCAATACAGTCTTCCAGTGCGAGAGGAAAAGTGAGTGGGAAAAAGTTTAAAGCAAAGAAAAGGCAAGTGGAAGACAGTGTTGGCAGAGAGTCCTATGAAATGTTGTCAAAGTTTCAAAAGGAAGAACATGAAATAGTGATGCAAATTCATAAACAAAACTTAGAAAATAAAAAGATTGAAGGGGACTGTTTATGCCAAGCAATGAAAATTATGTCTTCTATACATTCAAGAGTTGGAGACACACTGGAAGATGTGCGTGCAGATGCAGGTGCATTTGTAGATTTCTTGGACAATTCTAGAAATGATCAGGCATAAATTTGTTTTGCGGTGTTGCTGTAAGATCAAGATCCAAAGTTTCTTTACTCACCCAGTTTAGTACAAACACTTATATATATATATATATATATATATATATATATATATATATATATATATATATATATATATATATATATATATATATATATATATATATATATATATATATATATATATATAGTAATCTCAGTGCTTTGTTTGAGAGGTATCATCATTATATTTTTTTGAAATACTACATGGATTCATGTACTCATGTGATATAGGACTGATTTATTATATAATTACTATATAAGGGCAATGGCCATTAATAACTAGTCTCCTTTTTTACACCCACAATTTAGTACAAACACTTAGATAATCTCTGTGCTTCATTAGTGATGTGATCATTAAAGCATTTTTTCAATAAGACATATTCATGTGATATATGACTGTGATTTATAAATAGAGGTAAAGATCATTAAAATCTTGTTTTTTTCTCAATATGTATATTTATTTACATTGGATAATAAATTACTATACAGTTAAACACTGAAGTTTTATTACTACACACACACACACACAACACACACACACACACACACACTAAAACTACAGTATATAATTGATTTTTCCTTTTCTGTTGCAGTAAAATATGATTACTCTATTCGATGGTGATAAAATATGTGATTATATTTTTGAGAAAAATATCTTTTACTTAGTGTTGTCATTTACCATAACTGTATAGCAACTAGTGTATTTTCATAACAAAGTGTTTATAGTCATATTGTATACAAAGTAAAATCAAACTCATCAAGGTAAGAAATGGGAATTACAAGTACATTTTTCTGAGTAACAGTTCACATAAAAAAAAAGAAATAGCAAAAATACCTTAGATTCGTACATATTTGAATACTATTTTGGATAACACTTATAATCAGTTATATGTACACATATAGTTTAGAGGGAATGCTCTTGAATACCTGGTGTAATATTTGGTAGTGTGGCATGTGTGAGATAAGGATGTCTGTCCGCTTGGGTGTTTACCAGATACATGGATGGAGTAATGAAAGAGGTTAATACAAGAGTATGGAGGAGATACCATATTTGAGTGGCAGAATCAAACCATCCTGTTATCAGAAGTATGTTCTGATATATCTAGCCCTTTCAGCTTGTTGTGCTGCATTATTGTTAGCAATGGCTGTTTCTGGGTCAACACCATGATCATCTGCATTTGAATCATCCGAATCTGCATCGTCTGATTCAAGATGATGATTTGGGAGAGGCACATTACTCTGAATTGCAAAAATATGTAGCACAACTGCTGCTACAATAATGTTTTTTTGTGGTGTCTAAAGCCGTGTAAAGACGCTTGCCCAAGCAACTAAAGCATCTTTTTAAGACACCAAATGCACATTCTATTTTATTTCTTGTTTTAATGTGTGCCTTATTATACGCTGTTTCACTTTGGTTGCTGGGATTCATTAGTGGAGTAAACAGATAACTACAGCAAGGGTAACCCATGTCCCCTAACAACTTACCCTTGTGCATGCCTTGCTCAAATTCATGCCGTAACAAACTGTTGTTAAAAATGTTGCTGTCATGGGCACTACCCCACCATCTCGCAACAATATTAAAAAAAGTTAAATCTGGTCCACATACAGCTTGACAGTTAAGGGAGAAGATACCTTTTCTATTGTGGTACAGTTCTGGATTCTCACAAGCTGGTCGCAGAATGTGAATGTGGATTGTGCAGTCGATAGCACCAACAATTCCTGGCATTCTGGCAATCTCCAAAAACCCTTCCATTACTCTTATTGCATTCATACCTGTTGGCATCTTCACATAGTCCTTTGCCATCTGAGCAATAATGGGCGTCACTGTCCTGATACACCTGCTAATACTTGTCTGAGAGACTTGGTAGCAGTCACTGATTGTAAGTTGGTGTCCACCAGTGGCCATACATCTCAGTGTTATAAGGAGTTGCAGATGCTGTGGTATTGGGTAACCTGATGGGAAATGAAAGGGCAATTATGTAATACAGCTGTCTCTCTATGTTCATTATGCTTTGAGATAAAACTAAACACCATAGCACTTTATTGAACTGTATACCACAAAACATTCTTTGAATATATGCTGTATCGCAGAAGAGAAAAAGAAGCATCCTGGACCATCCATTTTTTATGAAAAAAAAAAAAAAATGAATATGCATATTCTACTATATTACATGTAGTGTTACTAAATAATGTATATTGTTAAAAGTGTGTAAATGATAAGTATGGCCTGACAAAATAATGAATATCATTTGACAGGCTCTTCTGCCAGTAATAATGGATTTTATATGTACCAGCTACTGCATTGATATCAAACTTGGAAGAGTGATCCCATCCACCAGGAAACCAATGACATGTACTCCACATCTGGTACCTACCTCTTGCATCTGCAGCAATGGGAAGGTGTCCTCTGACGTTTTGCAACAGAGCACACACTCCTTGGTCAGTCTGAATCGTTGGAGGAATTCTTCCTCAGCAAGGTCTTCAAATGGATTGCTGCGATCCCGAATGACTTTTCTTAGCCTCACTCTTCTCAGCCTCACTCTGACCATCTCCTCCATCCTCCGCATATTTCGCAACTGAAGCCACTGATGACCATTCTCCATGTTAAATCTATAATGAATAAAGACAGACAATAAGAAACCACATAACATAACATTAGACAGGTTGAAAAATTCTTGGAGAATATGGAGGGCGATATGCTGATTTCACTTGGTAATAAAGCTATTTCACGTTCGCTTAAGTTACATTAGGTTAAGTTGTTATATAAATACGGTTCCAAGGCATTGACTATTTTTTATCTGGGTGGAATATAATGCTTTTTATTTATTTATTTCTTTTGAGATAGTGAATTGTGGTCACGTATGTGTTTGCTTTATATATATATATATATATATATATATATATATATATATATATATATATATATATATATATATATATATATATATATATATATATATATTATAAAGTTCCCGGAATTGAAAAGTATCTCGAAATGAAAATGCATCACATTTGATACATAAATTAGTTATCAGTACCTCAAAATTAGTTGTTTTATCTCCACTTTATTTCCTTTTTTTCCTTAGTATCCATTACAAATCATATTAAGTTGTATTTACTGTTAAAAGAACTAATAAGTGATGGTACTTACCAGTCAGCTGAGAAGACCACGCCGCAGAGCAGAGTATGGGTTTGTTGACGCTTTTTCTTTATCGTATCCTTACTGTTTCTAAAAGTCACTAAAATTGCCTCACGGTTAAATTGTTGGTTACTATAGCAAGAAAGAGGCTGTAAAATACTTGCTAATTCGTTTCTGATTATATCTGTAAGATAATTATATGATTTTATCGGTTATTTCATTATAGGGTAGCATGTAAGGCATGCTTACCACACCCTTGTCACTAACCCTTACATTTCCAATAATATTAAGGGTTTACAGTGTGGCAAGTAAGGGTTCATCAAAGGAATCGGTATTTAAAACTACGAATTTCTCATGTAAGGGCCCTCAAATTTTCTAAAACTACGGCCCTAAGTGTCTTGAAACCTCCCTCTTGAAGGAATTCAAGTCATAGGAAGGTGGAAACACAGAAGCAGGCAGGGAGTTCCAAAGTTTACCAGAGAAAGGGATGAATGATTGAGAATACTGGTTAACTCTTGCGTTAGAGAGGTGGACAAAATAGGAGTGAGAGAAAGAACAAAGTCTTGTGCAGCGAGGCCGCGGAAGGAGGGGAGGCATGCAGTTAGCAAGATCAGAAGAGCAGTTAGCATGAAAATAGCAGTAGAAGACAGCTAGAGATGCAACATTGCGGCGGTGATTCCACCCTGTCTAGAAGAGCAGTATGAGTGGAACCCCCCAGACATGTGAAGCATACTCCATACATGGACGGATAAGGCCCTTGTACAGAGTTAGCAGCTGGGGAGGTGAGAAAAAACTGGCGGAGACGTCTCAGAACACCTAACTTCATAGAGGCTGTTTTAGCTAGAGATGATATGTGAAGTTTCCAATTCAGATTATAAGTAAAGGACAGACCGAGGATGTTCAGTGTAGAAAAGGGGGACAGTTGAGTGTCATTTAAGAAGAAGGGATATCTGTCCGGAAGATTGTGTCGAGTTGATAGATGGAGTAATTGAGTTTTTGAGACATTGAACAATACCAAGTTTGCTCTGCCCCAATCAGAAATTTTAGAAAGATCAGAAGTCAAGCGTTCTGTGGCTTCCTTGCGTGAAATGTTTACCTCCTGAAGGCTTGGACGTCTATGAAAAGACGTGGAAAAGTGCAGGGTGGTATCATCAGCGTAGGAGTGGATAGGACAAGAAGTTTGGTTTAGAAGATCATTAATGAATAATAAGAAGAGAGTGGGTGACAGGACAGAACCCTGAGGAACACCACTGTTAATAGATTTAGGAGAAGAACAGTGACCGTCTACCACAGTAACAATAGAACGGTCAGAAAGGAAACTTGAGATGAAGTTACAGAGAGAAGGATAGAAGCCGTAGGAGGGTAGTTTGGAAAATCAAAGCTTTGTGCCAGACTCTACCAAAAGCTTTTGATATATCCAAGGCAACAGCAAAAGTTTCACTAAAATCTCTAAAAGAGGATGACCAAGACTCAGTAAGGAAAGCCAGAAGATCACCAGTAGAGCGGCCTTGACGGAACCCATACTGGCGATCAGATAGAAGGTTGTGAAGTGATAGATGTTTAAGAATCTTCCTGTTGATGATAGATTCAAAAACTTTACATAGGCAGGAAATTAAAGCAATAGGACGGTAGTTTGAGGGATTAGAACGGTCACCCTTTTTAGGAACAGGTTGAATGTAGGCAAACTTCCAGCAAGAAGGAAAGGTAGATGTTGACAGACAGAGCTGAAAGAGTTTGACTATGCAAGGTGCAAGCACGGAGGCACAGTTTCGGAGAACAATAGGAGGGACCCCATCAGGTCCATAAGCCTTCCGAGGGTTTAGGTCAGCGAGGGCATGGAAAACATCATTGCGAAGAATTTTAATAGGTGGCATGAAGTAGTCAGAGGGTGGAGGAGAGGGAGGAACAAGCCCAGAATCGTTCAAGGTAGAGTTTTTATCAAAGGTTTGAGCAAAGAGTTCAGCTTTAGAAATAGATGTGATAGCAGTGGTGCCATCTGGTTGAAATAGAGGAGGGGAAGAAGAAGAAGGAAAGTATTGGAGATATTTTGGCTAGATGCCAGAAGTCATGAGGGGAGTTAGATCTTAAAAAAATTTGACACTTTCTGTTAATGAAGGAGTTTTTGGCTAGTTGGAGAACATACTTGGCATGGTTCCGGGCAGAAATATAAAGTGCATGAGATTCTGGTGATGGAAGGCTTAAGTACCTTTTGTGGGCCACCTCTCTATCATGTATAGCACGAGAATAAGCTGTGTTTAACCAAGGTTTAGAAGGTTTAGGACAAGAAAATGAGTGAGGAATGTATGCCTCCATGCCAGACACTATCACTGTCTGTGCATGAAGTAACAGTTTGTCAGCTAGAGTGTTTCCTCCCAGCATCTCAGCACTGCCGCCAATACCTGTCATCTCTCCTCTATTTTATCTCAACTTCATGATGTATGCAGCGCCATCAGTTTGGAGAGAGCTGCCAAACTCTCTTACACACACACACACACACACACACACACAGAAGGAAGCAGATATGCGTGTGTGTGTGCGTGTGTGTGAGAGTGTGAGACCAGCTGTCATTTTCTCTCCTTTGTAGTCGCACCAGTGACAGTGTGACGGGCAGAGTCGCTACTAGGCAGTATGAGCTGAAGACAAAACACTACAGTTCCAGGGAGATTTATGTAATTTTAAGTGTGAAAAAAAAATACTTGCATGCTACTTTGATGAAAGTTGTGTGAAATCCGTTAGTGAAGATATGCGTATCGATCTGTTTGGGGCTTCGTTCAAGGTTTCATGGATTGTTTCATATGAAAGTGAGGTTTTCCAAGTTTCCAGCGGCAGTTCCTGTTTGGCTGCCCTCCTGTACAGTGAGTGTCTCACTGGGGTAAGCTTATACGTTCTCCACTGGATCCGCTAAGGTATTTGTGCCTACGATTTCTTTAACATTGCTGCAACAAGACATCTCATGTACGTATGTGGCTAAATATTAAGAAGAGTCGTGCGGCCCTATTTCCTATTTTTTTGTGCTCTCACCCCTCACAATGTTGGGTAGCTGGAGGGAAAGCGGGGTTTCGGGTGGAAAAAGCTAAAATAGAGCCAAATACCGCCTCTCACCACCAAAACTAAACAGGGAGCTGCACTACTGCTACTGCTGCTGGTGCTGCTCTATTTCATATTTACCGGTTTAGTTAGGTTAGATTAGGTATAATTAAGTTTAGTTAGAATGGTAGCAGCAAGAGCAAGAACACAGCGGCCATCACAACAACATGAACAGCAACAGTAGTGCAGCTTCCTATTTATTTTTAGTGGTAAGAGGCGATAATTGGCTCTATATTACCTTTCCACACCCGAAAACCCCGCCTTCCCACCAGCTTCCCTTCACTGTAGGGGACACGAACCGAAAACCCCGCCTTCCCACCAGCTTCCCTTCACTGTAGGGGACACGAACCGAAAAAAAAAAAAAAAATAGGAGAGAGGGCTGCACGATTCTTCTTAATATTTCCCCGTAATGGTATATACACACATGCATGTGAGAATATGATAAGAATTGTCTGCTGTATGGATCATGTACACCTTCAGAAACTGACAACGGAGTTTTAATACAGACCAGAACAAAAATTATATGTTTTGATATGAGAGAGTGATATGATCAGTGCGTATGAAGTTAACACAAAATATGATGTAATCTTGAATATGTACGGGTGCCTTTAATTTATTAGGAAAAAAATATATATATACCATTCAGGAGAAAATTCGTTTGTTTTATAATTGGGTATTGTGTCATGAATCACGATGTCTTGAGTACCTGACGGGAGTCGTGGTTGTTCGTATTCGCCCGGGTTTCGGGACGGTCCTGTGTATTGCCATGTTTTTCTTGTTTTATGCATTTTTGTATGTATATTTGTAGATCATATTATGAATATTTATTTTTGTGTGCCTTTTGCATATTACTTAGGTGAGGCTTAGTATATAATTATAGGGAAGTGAGGTGTTATCAAGTGCGTTCTGGGTGGCCAGTGGTGACGTGACCAGGGCTGTGTCAACACCAGGGTGGTGTTGGTTGTGTGGGGTGCACCTGGGCCCTGTGTTGGCCTTTGAAGGTATGTTAAGCACTATAAATGTCTCTATTTGACTGTGATTATTATGTGTGTTGTTAGATGTGGGTATGGTTCTGGGAAAATGTGTGGATTGCCTCCATACGGTGCATAGCTGTGCAGGATTTATGTGGTGACGTGGCTACGGTGCAGGGAGTAGGTGGTGCAATGCCGGCGACCCGACACATTGTGAATTACCAGGGGGTGTGCGGGGTGCGCCAGGTTCCTGTGGTGTCCTTCCAAGCTGGGAAGGTTTAGGATGCAATGTGGGTGTCCAGTGACGGGAGGTACCGCCTAAGTTACTTTGTTTTGTGAATGTCTTTGATGAAGTTCAGGGTCAATTGTTTTCATTCTGTGTGATTCATGATAGCTGTCTGTCACTTGTAGTGTGTTCCTTGAAATATTTTGTGTTGTGTTTCGTTGCCAGCTGCTCACGATACGAGGCACATGTCAGCACCAGGTGGTTTGCTGGGGAAATTATTCCAACTGGCACTTGCAGCTTGAAACGCTTTGGGAATTAAAGTTCAGACGCCCTGCCCGGTTTATCATTGGTCATCCTACACTACTACTTGATGCTACTACTACTATTATTTACTGCTACTACTAATACTTCATGCTACTACTACTACCACTACTACTACTGCTACTACTACTACTACTACTACTACTACTACTACTACTACTACTACTACTACTACTACTACTACTACTACTACTTGCTACTTTTACTACTTGCTACTTTTACTACTTGCTACTTTTACTACTTGCTACTTCTACTACTACTACTACTACTACTTGCTACTTCTACTACTACTACTACTACTACTACTACAAGTACTACTACAACCACCACCACCACCAGCACCACCAGTCCCACTAGGAAATCACAATGACGAGGGCAGCCAGAGATGTATGTCTCCGTGCTCCCTCTCGACTGCCGCCGTCCATGCCACGCGGTGCCTCGCCGCCGCCTCATAACACTGCTGGTTTGTGGATTCCTGCATTCTTAAGGTGTCGCCTTACAACCTCGCCCTCCACCACCACGACTCCGGGGACACAGAGACACTTTTCCTTCGCGTGTTTGTTCCACCGCACGGATGTACTTATATGAGGAAATCGTGAAAGAGAGAGAGAGAGAGAGAGAGAGAGAGAGAGAGAGAGAGAGCGCGAGCAAGACTGGGAGTGACAATTTATGGGGCTACTTATCGGTCTTTCAATGTGTTTTATGGTCCATTAGTCTGCTTCCGTCGATCTAGTAACTATGTAGTTCTGTACTCTCTCTCTCTCTCTCTCTCTCTCTCTCTCTCTCTCTCTCTCTCTCTCTAGTTGCAGTACTCTCTGAACTTACGCTTATATTGATGACTTATTTATTATACTCCTTTCTCGTTCTACCAAGCTCCATAAGTCTCTCTCTCTCTCTCTCTCTCTCTCTCTCTCTCTCTCTCTCTCTCTCTCTCTCTCTCTCTCTCTCTCTGGGGAAAGCAAGTAAAACAACTGGAATTTGTTTAAGAGAAAATAAAACAGCGTTTCCTTCACACGTGTGCAAAATTATTCGCTTATTGAAAACGCTTCGAGAAGAAGAATAATAGAAAAAAAAGAAAACACTGTACACTTTTGGTTCACGATCCTGCTTACGTTCTTCTTTCTACCCAGAGAGAGAGAGAGAGAGAGAGAGAGAGAGAGAGAGAGAGAGAGAGAGAGAGCGTGAGTGAGCGAGTGAGCTGCACCTGCTTATCCTTTCCTTTCACATTCGTGATATCCCCTCCCTATCTCTGCGTGCGTCTGAGTATCTGTGTGTCTGATGCGGGGCTGAGTATCGTGAACCCTGAGTTATGAGTGTAATTTCCTCTGCAATTTCCGTCACTTTACGCTTTTTCCCTTGTTTATTGTCCCGTCATTGAGCGAGTGAGAGGCGAGGTGGCGATAGCGCTCAGCTTGGCGATAAAGTCACGTGTTGGTTGTGCCTTCTTTATGTAAACGGAGAGGGAAGGTATGGATGGATTAGTGAATGAGTGAGTGAGTGTATGAGTGAGTTAGGGAAGGGATGGATGGACTGGCGAGTGAGTGACTGAGTGAATAATTGAGGGAAGGGATGGATGGACTGGCGAGTGAGTGAGTGAGGGAATGAGTGAGTGAGGGAAGGGATGGATGGACTGGCGAGTGAATGAGTGAGTGAGGGAATGAGTGAGTGAGGGAAGGGATGGATGGACTGGCAAGTGAATGAGTGAGTGAGTGAGTGAGTTAGGGAAGGGATGGATGGACTGGCGAGTGAATGAGTGAGTGAGGGAATGAGTGAGTGAGGGAAGGGATGGATAGACTGGCGAGTGAGTTAGTGAGTGAGTGAGTGAGTTAGGGAAAGAATGGATGGGTTAATGAATGAGTGAATGAGTGAGGGACGGGATGGATGGGTTGGTGTATGAGTGAGTGAGTGAGTGAGTGAGTTTTTCTCCTTCGACACCTGTTTGAATGGAGATGTGCTTGAATTGTGCATTGGTTTGTAAGGAGACGTGGTAAAAGGAGACGTGGCATGTCGGTTCACATTCGCGAAGGCTTCTCAGCTTATCGGAAAACGAAATACGAGTGTACCTGTCATGAAACTGTCGTCATTCGTGTATGTGCGCAGCTCCAGAATTTTTACATCCTTGGCTCTTACCGAAACCCTGACAGTGACGATACTATCTTTGACTGCTTGTTAATGGCAATGGCAATGATTCAAGATGAGGACCGAAAGGCAGCCTTTGTTTTTGCTGGTGATTATAATGCCCATCACCGTGAATGGCTTGAATCAGTTTCTCCAACTGACTCCCATGGTCGTGCTGCTCTTGATTTTGCGAATGTCTCTGGATGTTCTCAGTTAGTTGTGGGTCCAACACATCTGGCTGGCAATCGGCTTGATCTTGTCTTTACCGACGTACCAGAGACAGTCAAGGTAACCACTATGGCAACTCTTGGCACATCAGATCACTCTGCGATTAGTATTTAACTTAACTTGAGACAAAATATTCCTGCATACACAGTCACCAAAGAGGTCTTCTTGAAGGGGCGCGTTAATTGGAGCTCTGTCAGAGAAGACGTTTCTCGTATTCGTCTAGGACCGGTCTTGAGCAACCCTGATCCTGTCTCAGCATTGAATGAGGAACTGAAGCGTATTATCTCTCGGAGGGTTCCTGTAAAGAAAGTTTGTTTGCGCTCCAACGACAAGGCCTGGTTCAACATTGATTGTCGTACTGCTAGAGACACTAAGCAAGCGGCTTATCGCAGGTGGTCACACTTAAGGACACGTGAAACTTGGGATGCGTGCACTGTTGCCAGAGCTTCCTGTGCGGCAGTCTACAGGACTGCTGAGAGCGAATATTTTACCTCTGCGAAAGAAAAACTATCCACTGCATCTGACCCGCACAAGTGGTGGTCCACGCTGAAGTCAGTTGTCTTTGGTTTGCGACCATCTCTCCCTGCTCTGCTTTCTGATACTGGACAGCTGATCACAAGTCCAAAAGGCAAAGCTGATCTGCTGATGAAACACTTTGACTCCAAGCTCTGTCGAGCTCTAGCCCCCACCAGCGAGTTGCCTCCTGCCATGCCAGTCTTGACAAAACTGGCTTTTAGGTCTAAGGAAGTCATGAGACTACTTTTAGCACTCGACTCCCATGGCGGCACGGATCCACTTGGGATGTTTCCTATGTTTCTGAAGGAAACAGCTGCAGTTCTTGCTCCCAAACTGAGTGCAGTCTTCAGACGCCTAATCCTGACCGGTAGTTTCCCCATGTGCTGGAGAAATGCGAACATCACAGCGATCCCTAAAGGCTCTCCATCATCTGATGCCAGCAACTATAGACCAATCTCTATCACGCCGTTACTTTCTAAGATCTTTGAACATGTTATTTCTGGTCGTCTCTCTCGTTACCTTGAACACTCTCATTTGATACCAGCTAATCAGTTTGCTTATCGGAAGAACCTAGGGACTACGGATGCGCTACTCACTATCTCTCATAAGATTCAGCAAGCTCTTGACTGTGGGCATGAAGCCAGGGTAGTCCAATTTGATTTCTCTGCAGCTTTTGACCGAGTCAACCATGCCGGTCTTCTCAGGAAGCTGCAATCTTTTGGTGTCGGTGGCCCGGTACTGTCCATCTTGACTCAATTTTTGACCCACCGCACCCACCGTGTGTGCGTTGATAGTTGCTACAGTGACTGGTACAGCGTCCACTCAGGTGTTCCCCAGGGTAGCGTACTGGGACCTCTGCTGTTCAATGTCTACACTTCCGATCTACTACAAATCACTAGCAATCCTATTTACGGATATGCAGATGATGTGACACTTGTTGCTACTGTTGAGTCACCGAATTCACGTCTTGATGTTAGTACATCCCTGAATGAGGATCTCAGACGTATATCTGACTGGTGTCGCACCTGGAACATGAAACTGAATGCATCAAAATCAAAATGCTTGTGTATTTCACGCTCTCGCACGCTAAATCCCCTTCACGGCCCTCTGCTTGTTGATGGCGCGCCTCTGACAGTATGTGATGAGCTTGATATTTTGGGTGTCAGATTCGACTCAAAACTGTCTTTTGAACGGCACATCAGGCGTCTTGTCAGTTCTGCCTCGCAAAAGCTTGGCGTTGTGAGGAAGGCTTACCGGATTTTTGGTGACCAGTCTATCTCTGCCAGCTGCTTCCGGTGTTTTATTCTTCCACTGCTGGAGTATTGTGCTCCTGTGTGGTCTTCCACAGCTGTGTCCCACCTCCGTCTCATTGACAGAGTTGTCTCCTCCGCTAGGTTCCTCTGTGGTGGCGAAGCAGCTTGGGATCTTGGTCACCGACGCAATGTCAGCAGTGTCTGCATGCTATATAAGATCCATGCCAACCAGCTTCACCCGCTGAATGCCTCCATCCCAAATGCATTTGTGCCCACCAGAAACACTCGACTTGCGTCAAATTCACATGCGCGCTGCTTACAGCAGGTTAGGTGTCACACCAGTCAGTTTCAGCGAAGCTTTGTTCCTTGTGCTGTAAGACTTTGGAACATGCTTGACGAGGGCACATGCACTGCGAGTGATGTGCAAAAATTCAAGTCTGCTTCGAACAAAATCTTGAAGAGTCTAGTCAATTAAACTCTGGTTGCTTTTGCAGCTATACCTGTGATAAATTATGTAACTATACCTGTGATTTTATACCATCAAGTTTTAAGTAGTTATACTACATTTACTCGTGTTGTCTGACATATATTAAATAAGTCAGAATTGTTGATTTTTTTTGTTGAATTTTTTTGTGAGTTTTAATAATTCTCAGTTCGTTGAGGCGTTCTTTATAATTGTTTAACCTATTTTCTCCTCCTGCTCTGATTTCATCCTACTATTGTGCTAATTGCTTTTCCTTTCTTCTTTCTACGGTCAAGGTGGGTGGGGGTTGTCATCTGGCAACTTACAGCGCTTGCGCTCGTCCCACTCTGCCTTCTCCGTTAGGTTTAATAATAATAATAATAATAACTTCGTTAATTGATATTGAATCAGGATTGAAAATTGATGTGTTTCTCTTTTCTTTATTCACGTCAGTCTCGTAAAAAAAATAAAAAAAAGATTAGGAAATACACGAAGAAACGTTAAGGAAGAATACATTTCATGTAGATTTGCTGGCTCTAACGAGGGTATTTGTGATAAGCTGCACGGATCTAAAGGCAAAAGATGTAGATAATAAAGGTGAAGGGTTGTGTACAAGTGTGAAAATGCACTCTGCCTCTCTTTCTGTATGTCTGATTCTGTCTTTCTGGTTGTCTGTATTTATGTGTGTGTCTTTCTGCAGAATCTAAACCTTAGAAAACGTTTATATTTTGGAGAAATCATAAAGCGAGAATCACACAACCGTAAAAAGAACACGATTATGAGCCATACAAAATATTGTGATCACCTTTGTTTATAATCAAGCCTTTGATAAATATTTCCTTGTTCTTGGAGAAAATTTTCTTCATATAAAAAAAAGTGATAGTATTTTACAGACATAAGAGAATGTCCCAAAAATATAGTCATGCTACTCCACGATAGACATGAGGACAAAACATTTTTCTTGCTATTCTCGGATGCCTGTAAAACACTAAAACATTTTCTTTTCTCCTATCTTGTTTTCATAATTAATAAGATTTTCTGAAACGCGTAATTCATAACTAAAATTTTCTGAAACGCGTAATTCATAACTAAAATTTTCTCAAACACGTAATTCATAACTAAAATTTTCTGAAACACGTAATAGTAAAACGTTTAACATCAAATCCGGATTATAAACAAAAAATAATGGCAAAACTAATGTAATATTGGGTCGCAGTTACTGCAGCAAACCACAGCCTTGACAACTCTGTCATGCATTCTTTGAGCACTTGCACGTTATGAATATATACAATAGATGCTCAGCTTTCCCTTGAGCATATACAGACACAGTGAAGATGTCAAGCAGTGGTCTCTTTAGCTTGTTTTTAATGACAGGAATACAACCTAAGAGTAAGACACGTGCGTCTCAAGAAGAATATAATTTGCCAAGTTTTTCCCTGTTAAAACCAATAACAAACACACAACTTGCTGGATATCTTACCTTGGTTTTACTAGACATTTATATACCTTGATATCTGCTCAAAATCTCTGAAATATCCAAGCAAACCCTCTCGCTTTGCTCGTCGCTAGCATTCAGTCGGTGTGGGAAGCTCCATGTGGCGTGCAACAGATGCCTTTCACCGCCATGCCACGTCCCGCTGCTCCATTGCCTGCACACACTGCTGCTGCAAAAATTACTTCCCTCATTCCGTGCCGCCAATAAATGCAACTTAATGACCTACGAGAAACATAATTAGTACTACACTTGTTTATTTTTAACTTGTCTTTCACTAGAGAAACAATTTTTTGAAAGGGGAAATAATACTGATGTGCCTGTTAGTGTAATTGTCCACCTGCTCTGCCTGCCTTGTCTGTTTGTTTGAGCATGTTTATGTGTGTCCATCTTTCTATCTATGAATCT
>NW_026973773.1:60000-67500 GCF_035594125.1 Scylla paramamosain | reverse complement strand
CACACACACACACACACACACACACACACACACACACACACACACACATACACACACAGATACACACATACATACACACTTTGTTAAACATATCTTTTTTTCCTCGAATTTAATTTCTAGTCTTTCTGTGTCGTATTTTTCTTCCACAAGATGACACAGCGCGCATCTTGCAACACTCGACAGTCTCTTTTCACACTGCTAATATTGCGTGTCCCTCACGACCTTTTCCCAGACATTTCTGCGCCTTTTTTTTTTTTTTCGATCATTTTAATCAGACCGTAGTAAGCTACTGGTGTATTCAAGTGTGTGCATGATTCTGGTGATAATTCAAGAAACATTCTACGCAATCAATATATAAAAGAAAATATCCCTGAAAACACAATCTTTGTGGAAGTAATCGGTGTTTTCAAGCGTGTATATGTACATGATTCTAGTAATAAAGAAGGCAACATTCTACACCATCAATAGGTAAAAGAAAACATCCGTAGCAAGTAATCATCTCCGTGGCCTTTGAAAACAGACCTAAAGGCTATAACAGACCAAGCCTAAATCTCACGTTCTTCCCTGCTGAGGTGACGCACGGACAGTCGGTAGCTGAGGAGGAGCACCTGGTGTGAAGGTGTGTGTGGCGATTAGCTCTTCCTTTGTGCCTATCAACGAGTGGCCAGAACAAAAGAGGGAACTCGAAATACGATGGCCCACTTTTTTCATCGCGGCGTAACTGTTCCTCCGCGATGAATCGCTCTCCCTCCGTGCTGCCGATGGCGTCAATTGTCTTTTATAATTGACCTTGCCATTTTTCATGCTTATCTCTCTCTGGAATGAAGACCACTTTAAATCCACGTGGAAAAGTTATTGCTGCGACACTGGTGGACTGTTCACCTTCAGTGGAGTAGGACTGTTGCTACACGCGGTGAGTCTGCAGCGGCCTGGGATTAGGTCAAGTGACGCGGATGGTGGTTACAGTAATACAGGCAATTTTTGTGTATGTGTTGGTGATAGTTGTGTGATGTCTCGGTTTTAATTATAATGCTTAACTTATTCAGTGTTATTCAACACACTTTCTTGATCCGCTGACCACTGTGAAACATTTTTTTCAACAGCTTCCTCTGAAGACTACACTAGCTAGAGATAGGAATATCTACTCTTTTAATCGCCTTTTTTTCATGTGGGTGTTTTTAAGTGTTTTGTAAAGCGATTCGGATGTGAGCTGTTGCATATCACAGTGAAATGGTTAATGAATGTTTGTGTTACTGATTCAATTAAATCTATCCGAGGTTCGAATGATCGTATCACTAATGATCATAGCTTGGAATATTTGTATCATTAAACTCAGTATATCTCGTGCTGTTTGTATCATGAAAGCATCGTAAGTAACAAAAACATGATAAGCAAGGGGTTGATCAAGACAGTGCAGCGCTGCGAAGTCTTGGAGGCAGTGGCGGCTTTCCTGTCTCGTGGTCTGAGAGTTCATCGCATCGCCATTTTTTTTTTTTTTCAGGTTCATATCGCGAAGGACACAGCTGAACAAAAACATATTTTAGCTTCTTATCTCACACACAGGGCCTCATTTTAGTGAAAGGCTCCTAGAAGAATACAATTATACAAGCATTCATTATACATGCTGCTCTTGGTTCCTCCTTTGCGTTCCTCTGCGGGGTCATGCAGGCGATGGTGGTGGATGATGGACCGTGTCAATCTTACTGAAAGGCTTGCGTGGGCCGCCTGGCGCCTCCCATCTGCCTCACTTGTATGTACCTCACCGTGTACAGCGCTCACTATTTTGTGTTAGAGTCCGGTATAATTACCTGGGGCACATGTCCACCACTTTGCCTTATCAAGTTAGTATTGCCCACAATGGCCGGGCCTGGGTCTGTCACTGCGGCTTTGTCACGCGTCCCTCTGCCTCAGTGCACGTTCTCGCTGTGGTGTTAGTACAGCAGATGTCACCATGTATATAATAATCGTGCAAATTTATTGCACTAGAAATTTCTTATTGTATGTGTTGGAGTCTTCGTCAAACTCTTTGTCAGACATTATCTTGTGTTATGTGGTAGATTTAAAGTATGCTTATAATTGCTTATGTATACAAATTAATAGCTCTAACTTTCTTGGCAAAATATTTGCTTTAGCTAACATTTTTCCAATATCATCTGATAGATCTTAAGGCATTTTTCCCTTCAATGCGTCCTCTTTGAACACCCGAATAATTGCTCGAGAAATGTCTCTGCTAAAGAGCGTTGTGGTCTGTGTTAAACATTTTTCTTATATCATTAAAATTTAAAGGAGGGTTGCCGGTGAACTCAGAGCGTGAGGGAGGGAACGTTCAGATCCCGTTACTCAGCGGCAGTGACCGCCGCCTCACACCCCACGTTGTGATTACTTTCCTCCACGCGTGCAAGGAAAGGGAACACTCATTTTTTGCCGTGTTTACTTAATACGCGATGAAAATTACTCTTTACCCACACAGGAGAAGGAAGTCTTTATCTGTACACATACGTATATACAAACTACAAGCCTCGTGACTCCCATGATCTCGCAGAGGAACACAAATGAAGAACAAAGAGAAACATGTCTATTGAATGCTTGTATATATTGTAGCAGAAACCTTTCAGTGAAATTTGAGGCACCGAGTATGACAGGATGATAATTTACGTTTGTTTTTTTTTTCGGCTTTGTTCCTCGCATTATGAACTTAAAAAAAGAAAACCGCAATATGATAAACTCTCAGACAAGAATTACGCCGCGTGGCCCTGGGTGTATTCTGTCTGGCGCTCTGCAGCCAACACAAAGGTGGCGTCAGTATTTTTGCGAGATCAAGAGGTGAAGAAGTGCACAGAGGCGATAAGGCGGTGGCTTGCTGAGTGCACTCACGTCTTGCTCTGAAACACCTGAAGCTGTGTCGAGCGAAGAGTGGCCTGCCTCAGTGTGGAGATCCCCTTGCCCACACCACTTCCACCACTCCACCACCACCACCACTACTACGCCACCACTCCATACCACACCACACCATCTCACTACCACTACGTCACCACCACACACCACCACACCACTCTATCACTACTACTTCACCTGCACCACCACCGCGATGCCTTAAAGGGCATGCAAGAAGGACGCGAGAAACAAGGGAAGGATACGTACATGTATATGCATTCTGGATTATGATGCATGACTTCGTGTTGACAAGAAATAAGGTCACTTTCTTCACACCGCAAGCTAACGAACGCTCGTGGCCTGAGGGCTGCCCTCATACATAAATACTGTATACCCAAAAAAAGACGTAAGTATTGAAGCAGTGGATTTTAAGCTTAACCCTTTCACTCCTTTGGTTTTCCTTTGTCAACTTTCCAAACATTGAATGAAAAAAAAAATTGTGGGTTAATTTTACGTTTTCTAAGCCACGGAATCATTTAAGAGACTCGCCCATAAATAAGTCTCTAACAAGTCGTAGGTATATATATGGAAATATTTGTCCAGCGGTGAAAGAGTTCAGATCGGACTCTTTATCATGACCGTGCGTATTTTGAAAGGTTTAAAGAGTGGTAAATAAATTAACAAATGAGTAAATAAACGAATGAATAGAAAAAAAATAGTAAATATTCTTTCACTGAAGCTATATAATAGTATGGAAATAAGATCAAACTGGCAACAAGTTTATGGGAAGGAGGTGCACATCAGGTAATGTGAAAAGTGTAACACTGTAGTAGAGTCAGATAGACAAGCGCCACCAGTGACCGAGACAAGCTGGCAGCAGGAACTAAAGCTGACAACTCACAGGAAAAATTAAATTTGTCGCGTGATATATGTTTATCTATTTTTTTTATTTAATTTTGTTCTTTTTTGTTTATTTAATGGTTTATTTATTAATCTGTTCATCTATTGTTTTGATTTTCAAGGAAAGATAGAGAGATAAATGATTGGTAGACAGATAGGTAGAAGATAGTTAGACATAGATAGGTAAACAGAGATAAAGATTAAAATATAGATGGGTGGATAGATAGGTATACTATATATATATATATATATATATATATATATATATATATATATATATATATATATATATATATATATATATATATATATATATATATATAAGCAGCCCATGTACTCGTGGTCGTGTATCGGTGGGATCCAGAAACAGCAAGTGTACCGATCAGTGACCCCCAGTGCTGCCAGACCTCGCGACACTACTGTAATGATTCCCACGCTTTATTTTCCCTGTGCCGCGAAATACAAAGCAACTTTTACTAATAAGGAAACTCTCCAGGTAAGAATCCAGTAGCGACAACCGCGGCGTGAATGATTCTTCTTTGCGCTTTTTTTTTTTTTTCGTTCAGTCATGTTGGGATGAGACGATTAGGGGATATTTATATATAGGGTTGATAGTTGGTATAGGTATATGTGTTTTTTTTATACAGGGTCTCGTGTAAACGTACTGGCTCTTAAATTCTTCTCCCTCGCTTTGTTTACGTTCAGTCATGTCGCAAGTAGACGATTAGTGGTATCTAAGGGCAGGGTGTGTAGGTGAACATAGGCATTAGGCAAGTGTGTTATTATAGAGGGAGTGTCACGTGTAGGTCTACTGATTCTTGTAACTTCACTTTTGACCTTACTAGGTGGTATGTTCCTCTGCAACTTTACGTGACTGTCACTAATTAAAATAAAGATAACTTTTCCCCGCAGTGACAATACGCCACGTTTCCTCTCCCTCCCTCTTCCTTGCTTTTTCCTTCTCCCGTCCTCTGTTTCACCCTTTTCCATCCCCCAGTCCTTTCCCCCAAGGCACCGTCCCACCAAAAGTTTAATTCATCACACAAAGCTTGGAAGAGAACAGATTTTTCCCTTTTTCGTCCCTTTTTTCCCTCCCTCTCGCTCACTTCCTTTACGTCGTGTGAAACAATTTGCTGGTCTGTTGCCGAAGAGAGGAAGCGGGCTGGGGAGGTGCAGGGCGAGGTGAGGTAGGGCGTGGTGTGGTGGGGCGCCTCTTCGTCTGCTCTCAGCGGGAGGCCAAGCTGAGTGATGGCATGACTCGCGGGTCGCATCACCAGGCTTACGATGAGTAGTGGTAATTATTCTGGCCAGTTTGATGCTGTTCTTTTTCTCTCGATGTGTGTCTTTCTTGGGGCATTTGTACTCTTCATGTTTTGCTCTTGTTTACGAGTTTGTTTTTCGTGTGTGTATGTTTGCGTGTCTGTGTAAATGGATGGATGGATAATTATTAGCGGGAAGTTCGTATGTTTTTCGTGTGGGATTCGTACTCTTGATGTTTTGCTGTTGTTTGCGTATTTATTTCTCGTGTGTATATGTTTGCAGGCGTGTACAGATGGATGGATGGATGGATGGATGGATGGACTGATAACTAGATAGAAAGGTAGACTGATAGATGGATAAGTTGACAGACGGAAGAATAGATGGAGGGAATATATTGATGCATGGATAGATGGATAAATCGATAGATGGGTGGGCAGATGGATTCATCGATAGACAAATGAGAGAGAGAGAGAGAGAGAGAGAGAGAGAGAGAGAGAGAGAGAGAGAGAGAGAGAGAGAGAATAAATAAATATGCAAACCATCGATGAAGGAATCCATGAACACAGATTCGTATCCTGTATTATAAAACAATGCGCCGCTCATCACACTAATTAGAGATGTATCGATACTTCAGCTGTAACTCCCCGACACTCTTTGCTGCCAGATGGGACCCCCAGGAAAAGGCAATGCCAATATTGTTAACCATTGCTGATTACGATTTCATCAAACGTAAAGTCATTCCAACAGTCTTTTGCTCCCAACAGTCAAATCTATCTTCTGTTTTGACTGTTGTTAAGCTTTCTTGCTAACTTGATCATTTACATATTCACTACTAGACAATATCAGTAATCACTATGACTTTAAAGACAATTTTGCTCTGATTAGGATTCCGTCAAATATATCATCTTCCCAACACTCTCTGCTACCAACACTGATTGATCCTTTTTTTTTTTTCTTTTATGTAGGAGGGACACTGGTCAAGGACAACAAAAATCCAAAAAAAATAAAAAAAAGCCCTCTGAAATGCCAGTCCCAGAAAAAGGTCCACAGCGGTAATCAAAAATTGAAGAATAAGTGTGTTGAAACCTCCCTCTTGAAGGAATTCAAGTCATAGGAAGGTGGAAATATAGAAGCAGGCAGGAAGTTCCAGAGTTTACCAGATAAAGGGATGAATGATTGAGAATAATGCATCCACCTCTTGCATTAGAGAGGTGGACAGAATAAGGGTGAGAGAAAGAAGAAAGTAGTCATTCTAAAGAAAATCAGTAAAATACTTCCTAAGGTCCCCCCAACTAGCAGAGGCAAAACGCTAGAGGCACCTTCGCCTAGGCGGATCCTGACGAGGGATTGGAACGATAGGACAAGATACATATATGAGATTGTGATCGGTGGAGCCCAACAGAGAAGAGAGGGTGACAGCATTTGCAGAAGGACTAGAGGTCAGGAAAAGGTCAGGAATGTTGGGCGTACCTCCAAGACGGTCAGGAATACGAGTAGGGTGTTGCACCAATTGCTAGGTCGTGGAGGATAGCAAAGTTGAAGGCTAGTTCACCAGGATGGTCAGTGAAGGGAGAGGAAAGCTAAAGCTGGTGATGAACATTGAAGTCTCCTAAGAATGGAGATCTCTGCAAAAGGGAAGAGAGTCAGAATGTGCTCCACTTTGGAAGTTAAGTAATCAAAGAATTTCTTATAGTCAGAGGAGTTAGGAGAGAGGTATACAGTACAGATAAATTTAGTATGAGAGTGACTCTGTAGTCGTAGCCAGATGGTGGAAAACTCGGAAGATTCAAGAGAGCAGGTTAAATTGTTGCGCACATAAACGCAACATCCAGCTTTGGATCGAAAATGAGGATAGAGAAATTAGGAGGGAACAGAGAAGGGGCTACTGTCAGTTGCCTCAGACACCTGAGTTTCAGTGAGGAAAAGAGGAGGAGGTTTAGAAGAGGAGAGGATTGAAATTAGATCTTAGACCGCGAATGTTGCAGAATTAATGAAGAAAAAGTTGAGGGGCGTGTCAATGGTTGTTGACCGTTCTTGGGTTGTCTTGTTAACTCATCAGTAACCTTTTCACTGCTAGACAATAATAACATGATAATAATAATAATAATACATGCACCATCACGGCCACAAAGACGCGTCATTAATCCCTGTCTCGCTGGCTTGGGAGTCCCTCCACGCCCGCGACTCGGGGATTCAGGCCGCGTTATGAAATTTCGATGAAAGAAAAAACAAAAAAAACTTAGTGTGGTTGGCTTGAAAGAAAAATGTTGTTTAAAAGATAAAAAAAAAAAAAAAAAAAAATTCAGATATAATTTTCTTGTTCCCACACCACACGCCTTGAGCAGCATTCGAGGCGGCGGGTTTCACAATGATTCATAATGGCAACATTAGCGAGCCTCGCAGGATTGGGCAAAGAACGTGATTGAGATGTTTAGCTTTGTTACTTCGCAGCTAATGAGGATAGGA
>NW_026973773.1:37500-55000 GCF_035594125.1 Scylla paramamosain | reverse complement strand
AGTGTGGGTGTCCTGCAGGGTGACATTGAAGGTTTGCTGAAAATGCATTAAATCATCATGTTGCAAGCTGTGTCATGCATTTCTTTTGTCACCTGTTATAATGTGTGTCGCGTCCGTTTTGACATTCAAATGTAACAAAAAAGGAAATACCAACAACAACAATTCCTTTAGTAACAACAACAACAACAACAACAGCAGCTACTACTACCACTACTACTACTACTACTACTACTACTCCTGCCACCAACAACAGCAGCTACTACTACTACTACTACTACTACTATTACTCCTGCCACCACCACTATATCATAAACAACAACAACACACACGCAGAGATGGCCGTGCAGCCTCCACCGCTAGCCAAACAAGTCCTCGGGAACAGCCCATGACGTTTAGGCTTATGGTGGTGGCTGGCAGTGAAGAGAAGCTGGCTGGCCGGGGCTCGCCGTCCTTCCATTACCTAATCGCCGCCGCAAAGGAGCAGAAAGCCAGTCATCTTCACTAAAGTTTATGAAAATCACTCGCCTGTGTATTCCTGCATAGGTATTCCAATAACTTAAGGGGCAGTGCGAAGTGAGTCTGGTCTTACGTTGTTCCACGTATTTCTGTTGACCATTCTGACCAATAGGTAATGAGTGTTTTTATTAGAGACAACGACCAAGGCCAAACAAAATGGGTAAAAGAAAGGCTACCTAACAGAGGTAGCCAAATTTCTGATTGGGGCAGAGCAAACTTGGTATTGTTCAATGCCTAAAAAACTCAATTCCTCCATCTATCAACTCGACACAACCTTCCAGACAACTATCCCCTCTTCTTCAATGACACTCAACTGTCCCCCTCTTCTACACTGAACATCCTCGGTCTGTCCTTTACTTATAATCTAAACTGGAAACTTCACATCTCATCTCTAGCTAAGACAGCTTCTATGAAGTTAGGTGTTCTGAGACGTCTCCGCCAGTTTTTCTCACCCCCCTAGCTGCTAACTCTGTACAAGGGCCTTATCCGTCCATGTATGGAGTATGCTTCACATGTCTGGGAGGGTTCCACTCATACTGCTCTTCTAGACAGGGTGGAATCAAAAGCTTTTCGTCTCATCAACTCCTCTCCTCTAACTGACTGTCTTCAGCCTCTCTCTCACCGCCGCAATGTTGCATATCTAGCTGTCTTTTACCGCTATTTTCATGCTAACTGCTCTTCTGATCTTGCTAACTGCATGCCTCCCCTCCTTCCGCGGCCTCGCTGCACAAGACTTTCTTCTTTCTCTCACCCCTATTCTGTCCACCTCTCTAACGCAAGAGTTAACCAGTATTCTCAATCATTCATCCCTTTCTCTGGTAAACTCTGGAACTCCCTGCCTGCTTCTGTATTTCCACCTTCCTATGACTTGAATTCCTTCAAGAGGGAGGTTTCAAGACACTTATCCACCAATTTTTGACCACTGCTTTGACCCTTTTATGGGACTGGCATTTCAGTGGGCATTTTTTTTTATTAGATTTTTGTTGCCCTTGGCCAGTGTTCTTCCTACATAAAAAAAAAAAAAAAAAAAAAAAAAAAGAGACAAACGCTCAATGCCGTAATCATGAAGTATCAGGAATAGAAAAATCGAAAAAAAGACCACTTTAATTAGCTAATTTCTTTAATCCAGTAATCTCATGTTATTGGTCTAAAAACTGAAACTATAAGCGCTGAAAAGTTTAAACTCCTTGGGCCCACTTTTTTTTTTTACTCATGTTCAGTAATTACACTTGAAGCCTGCGCTACAAAACTGTATTAAGGTTGAGGAAAAGCCACAGCAGCCTGAGAGTTAATCAGCGTGGAAGTAATTTATAGCATCCGTGGTGGGAATGACGTGAGTGACGTTAGATGTTGCTGCACCACTGATTGGGACACTGAGTCACTTCATTATAAGGTCAATCATTCTCCTACATATTTACAAGCCGCGATCCAGTGAGTGTGAACTCTTTTGACGTGTTGTTGTCAGTCGTGAGTACAAGTAGAGGAGTGTTACACTCACTGCTTACCCATACTAATAACAAATATCACGGTCTACATTAATAAAAATAAATAAAAACTTCATAAAGGGGAAAGAAAAATTCGACTTAAGACTAAAAGTAAAATAAAAAAAAACAAGATAATAATGATGTGTGTATATATAAAATAAAAAAAAATGAAAAAATTGAAAATTGTAAGTCTGATGTCACGAATTCTTGTATTTGTATGCGTTGTGTTCTATAAGGACTATTGTAAATGCCATAGACATGATTTCCCGATTTCTAATGTTTTATCATATTGATGATGCAGAATTCTTATTAAGCTTTCACTAAAATTAGGAAAAAAAAAAAAAATCCACCACTGCTCATTACAAGTCTGTGAGAAAAGACACCGAGGCACTTCAGAATATTATCTTATAATTTCAGAAGTGAACGGAAAATCGCAGGTATAGTGAGCTTTGTTCCACGAGAGCCGATCGCTCAGCAAAAATGATGTACTTGTTTATATAAATGTCTATTAAAATTGCGTGAATTATTAAACACACCGAGGTCACAAATATGAGCCGATGTGTTTAATTATCCTCATCACCATCCGTGTGGACGTTATATAGATGTTGATTATGTTGATGTGCATCGAGAAGCGTAAGACTAAACTGTGCACCAAAACCCATCGACAGGTGCCCAGCACGCCCCGGCAGCAGGTCACTGATGACGTCATTGCCTGTTGTGTTGCCATTGTGACGTTCTCTCAAGTCCAAGATTCAGATTCTTATGCGCAATCTCTATAATCTATATTGATGATGCAGAAACCTTGTTAAACTATCACTGGAAACATGAGGACGCCATTGAAAACCCTAATAACTCTCGTTAAAAGTATTAAAATTAGTCGAGATCTGACGCGCAGACGTTTGAGAAAAGAGTATCTGGTGTTCTGCGGGTGACAAGGAGATCAAATACAGGACGTCCTGAGACAAAGTAACCAGAGGACAGTGAAGGGAATACAGTGGCAGCATTCCCTCTTCTGAAGCTTTCCGGTGCCTTGTCTGTGGCTGATCCTCGCAAGTCTTCTCTGCAAGGCTGCCCACTCTCAAACTTCTACCTCAAGTACTTTTCTGTGCAGTCTTTGCATCCTGGCTCATCGCTCTGAACATGAAGTAAGAAAGGAAAACGGAATGAGAGAGAAAGAGAGAGAGAGAGAGAGAGAGAGAGAGAGAGAGAGAGAGAGAGAGAGAGAGAGAGAGAGAGAGAGAGAGAGAGAGAGAGAGAGAGAGAGAGAGAGAGAGAGAGGATGGAGGAGAAAGTGAAGAATGATGGAGAGAAAGAGTAAGGATGAAGGAGAAAGAGAAAGAAGGAAAGAGGTGAGAATGAAGGAGAAGAGAAAGAGAAAGAGACGGGAATAGAGAGAAAGGGAGGAGAGGCAGCGAAAAAACATAAATGAGTAGTGAGCTGTGGTAGCCTCGGATGAAGACACACAATGGTTGGTCCTCCACTCTATGATATAATCCGGCAATACATATCGCTCCCCCTTACGTCCCATATCTTGCTTCCCTCTTAATCTATGGCACACTTTTCCGCCTGAGTTTAGGGCGGGAGTGTGTCTGGAACTGGAAGGTAGGAGGTATTTGGTGAATCTTGGATAGAAGGAGAGAGAGAGAGAGAGAGAGAGAGAGAGAGAGAGAGAGAGAGAGAGAGAGAGAGAGAGAGAGAGAGAGAGAGAGAGAGAGAGAGAGAGAGAGAGGGGGGGGGAATAATCTAATTTTACTACACGCAACATTTTTTTTCATTTATTTATTTATTTATTTTTTATTTTTTTTTGTTTTTCTAGTTTTCCCTAGTCTGTCAGGGGAAAACTAGACGAAAAAAAAAAAAAACTATACGCAGCATTTATATTACCAACTTAAGTGGTCATCCATTTTCAGTAATCCAAATGAGAAAGTGAGACGTTTGCTTTATGAAAACTCTGAAGTGAGGAGTCATTCTGTGCAGTCAGCTTGCCTTCATAGACTCGTCATCCTTTATGCAGCTTCTGTATAACGCAGTGTTGTGTTATAAAGGTGCGTGATTTGGGAACTGAACAAGAACTAATATAATTATGGTATACATTCCAAAACTGAAATACATGAAATCTGAAAGGCCTGTGCATCGTAATAACATTATTTCTGAACTCCTTCCGAGATTGTAATGATGACAGAAAAGAAAAAGTGTACGTTGCTTGAAAAATTCTGGTAAGCCTTGGAACTCCCTGTCTGTTTGTGTATTTCCGCCTTCCTATGACTTGAACTCTTTCTAGAGGGAGGTTCAAATTACTTATCCTCTGGTTTTTACTTTTATTTATTTATTTATTTTTTTTCTCTGAGGACTTTCGCCTTAGCGGCCTTTTTTGTTTCCTAATTTTTGTTACCCTCTTGCATAAATAAAAATAAAATAAAACATCGTGTGTTTATCTCAATTAGAGATTTATAAATATTAAATATAAAGAAGAATCGTGCAGTCTTGTGATCATTTCAGTACGCTATATTTTCCCCCACCGAGTATTCCCTGAGATGTTTGAACGCAGCGTCTTCCCACACAGAGGAAATGTAATGAAAAAGCCACTCTCAAGAAAACATCTTGTTCCTTTTGCATAAATATGATTGAAAATCAAATAAACACGCCAGTTGAGAGAGAGAGAGAGAGAGAGAGAGAGAGAGAGAGAGAGAGAGAGAGAGAGAGAGAGAGAGAGAGAGAGAGAGAGAGAGAGAGAGAGAACCGTATCAAACAGCACTCGATCCAGAAGTCATTGCCAGTTAATTAGCTGAACCATCGGAGTGTGTAAAGATTCAAGCAAATATTAAACTAACAATCTTTTACCAATGGACGATATCAGCGGAATAAACTAATAAATCTCAAACGTTCTATACATACCAATAAACTCTATAAAAACTTCCCCATTGTTATCCTTGTTCCCTGTTGTAGGACACACACACACACACACACACACACACACACACACACACACACACACACACACACACACACAGCTTCTCAGGTTATTATTTTTAAGGCATCTCTCATCCACGTATTTTTCCACGGCCGCATTGTTCCCGGGCAGGCAGTGAGTTCCGCGCGCTATCTTGATTGACGGGAAGAGCAACGACATTTTGATGGGAGTGTGTGTGTGTGTGTGTGTGTGTGTGTGTGTGTGTGGTGTGGTTTGTTGGGGTGTTTTTCTTTATCTCTTCGTATTTCTTTTTTTCTTTTTTTGTAAAAAGACTGCTTGGTATGGGGATAAGGGAGACAATATTCTTGGAAGCTTCTATTTTTATGTACAGTATATGCAGAATGTTCAGAGATGTATACCTGCATATATCTTTGTTAATTTTTCTCCATGTTCTGTGATGAGGAGAATGATAACATTCTTCCCACTTAAGGGTTAATATATATGTATGTGATTATATTAGAGAAAACGTAAATAAGTTAGAACGTAAATGTTTTTTTTAAATAAGTAAATAAATGATAAATAAATAAATAAATGATATTTGCAGTGTATGAGAAGAGTGACACTTGCAATTATGGCATTGCAATATAGTCAACAATCATTATTATCATTATATTTTAATGAATACTTCATTGTGCACATTATACAATATTTGTTCTTATTTTGGGGAATAAAGTTTGGTAATTTTTACTTCATTCCTTGAAACTCTCTCTCTCTCTCTCTCTCTCTCTCCTCTCTCTCTCTCTCTCTCTCTCTCTCTCTCTCTCTCTCTCTCTCTCTCCATTTTTCTTCTTTGCTTGAGAGAAAGGAAAATCCTCCATATATTATGTTAACATTTAACTGCAGTGTATATATATATATATATATATATATATATATATATATATATATATATATATATATATATATATATATATATATATATATATATATATTATATATATATATATATATATATATATATATATATATATATATATATATATTGGTGAACATTTTTTGTCAGTTTTTCTTTTACTGTGCCATTTTTCTTGTGAATTTCACTTGGTGTGGTGATGTTCACACCAGGATACACAAATTAATATTGATTTTTTTTTTTTTTTTTTTTTTTTTACGTTTTGGTTACTATTTTCAATGTGTATTTTTTATTTTGACTTTTTTTTTAGTATTTTGAGCCTTTTTTGTGTTATGTTTCTTTTTCATTGATTGTTTGACTTTCCTTTATCATTGAGTCTGACTTTCTTTTCATTTTTCTTTTTCCTTACATTTTTTTTTCTTTCAGTGTTTTGAACTTTTTTGTTGGTTTCGTGTTTTCACTTTTTTTTCTTTTAATGTTTTAACTTTTTTTTGTTTTTTAGTGTCTTGAGTCGTTTTATCTTTTTAGTGTTTTGTTTTTTTTCTTTATCGTTTGAACTCCTTCCTTCTTTTAATGTTTTCAAATGTCTTTCTTCTTTTGTGTTTTGATTTTTTTTGTTTTTGACTATATATATATATATATATATATATATATATATATATATATATATATATATATATATATATATATATATATATATATATATATATATATATATATTTTTTTTTTTAATGTTTTCACTCCGTTTGTTAGTGTCATGACTGCTTTTTACTGTTTTAACTTCTTTGTTTCATCTTCGTTTTTGTATTTTGCCTCTATTCATCTTTTTATTTATTTATATATTTTTTTATTTGACAGCCTTTTCAAGTGTTTTGACTTTTTTGGTGTTTTTTAGCCCTCTTTGTTTTGACTTTTTGTTTAGTGTTTTGAGTATTTTGTCTCCTTGCTGTATTTTCACTTATTTTCTCTCCTTTTTTTTTTCTTTTTGTAGTGTTTTGATTCTTTCTTTTAATGTTTTAATTCCTTTTGTAGTGTTTTGAGTCCTGTTTTGCTTTCTAGTATTTTCACATGTTTTTTTTTATTGTTTTTACTTTATTTTAGTGTTTTCATTATCCATCTTTTTTTCTGGTTATTTCCTTAAATTTCATTGAAATTAGGCTGAACAATTTTTTTTTATTTTAATTTTTTCTGATTTTTGTAATTATTGGCATGATGAGTTAATTTTGTTGTTCTCATGAATTTTCTCCTTTTTTTTTTTTTATTGGTGGTGCGGGCATTTTAAAATTGTAGCTTTGTGGAGTCATGGTTTGTCCCCGCTTAAAGTCCTTTGTCTTTTGTCCCTCGTCTATCAAGTTCTTTCTTTAATTTTTGGTTTTGTGAAAGAAAATTCCTGACTTGTTTTCAAGGCCTACTGTTTTATTTCTAAATTTAATTAGTTTCAATTTAATGAAGAGTCATTATTATTATTATTATTATTTTTTTAACAATATCTCTCATTTCAAAATGAAGTCATCTATTTTCTCTTGTCTTTGTTTCTTATATTTTGTTTTCTTTTCTTAACCTTACTTGTTTTTTGTTATTTGTTGATAATGATTTTTTAAGATTTTTATATTTTATCTTTTTTATCTATTTATTTATTTTTTTTTATTTTAATAGTTTACACATTCTTATTTTCTTGAACCTTGTGTATTAATACTGTTTTAAAAGGTTTCCACTTCCCAATTCGTGTTTTTTTTTCTTATTTTGGTCTTCCTTTGGCTTGTCTTGTGGCTGTTCCAGCTTTTTTTTACTCTTCTTTCTTCAGTGTTTTAATTTATGTTTTTTTTTTTTTTTTTTGGGGGGGGCTACATTTGTATTTTTTTTTTTTTTTTTAGTATTTTGACTTTTTTTCATTTTCTAGTATTTGTGTTTGGCTCCTTTTTATTTTATTATAAATACTTTTGACATTATCATCTTTTATTTTAAGTTTAACTTTTTTTTGTTTTGACTTGTAAATTTCTTTTCTTGTAATGTTGTTTTTCCACTGGTTATTTATTTATTTATTTATTTATTTATTTTAGTGTTTGGCTTAATGTTATTTTAGTGACTATTTTTTTTGTTTCTTCATGTTGTCTCCATTTTTTTTTTATTTATTTTTTCTACTCTAATTATTATTATTTTTATTGTTTTACATTTTAGTGTTACGGCTCCATATTTTTTTATTAATTTAGTGTTTTCACTTATTTTCTTTTATTGTTTTGAACTATTTTTTTTATTGCTTTGACTCCATTTTCTTCTTTCATTGTTTTTTTTCCCCATTATTTTGATTTAATTTCCATTTTTTTTTCTAGAGTTTTGATTCCATCTTATTTTTACTTTTTAATGTTGTGAATTCTTTTTTCATTGAATGTTTTGACATTTCCCTGTTATTTTAGTGTTCATTATTTCTTCGTTTTTTTTTTTATGTTTTGACTCCATTTTTCTTTTTTTTTCACATTTTCCACATTTTGTATTTTAGTGTTTTGAATGTTTTCAATGTTTTTATTATTTTTCAGCGTTTTTACTTTTTGTTTCTTTTACTGATTGAACTCCATTTTTTTGTTTTATTATTTTGCTCCATTTCGTATTCTGGGTATATTTCATATTTTTTTTAGTATTTTGATTTTTTTAATGTTTTCACTCCATTTTTTCTTTTTTTTTTTTTTACTTTTTTTTAGTGTTTCAACTTTTTGTTTGTTTACTCCTGCCTCTTTGTTTTGACTTTTATTTTTTTATTTATTTATTTATTTATTTTTTATTTATTTATTTTTTTTTTTTTGTGTGTGTGTGTGTGTGTGTGTGTGTGTGTGTGTGTGTGTGTGTGTGTGTGTGTGTGTGTGTGTGTGTGTTTTCACTACTTTTACAGTGTTTTGAATTTTTGTAGTTTATTTTTACTTTTTTTTCCTTTTAGTGTTTTGATGTTTTTGTAGTGTTTTTGACTCCATTTATTTATTTTTTTCTTTTTTGTGTTTTGCCTTTTATCCTTTTTTAGTATCTTCATTATTTTTCTTAATATTTTTAGTTATTGTCTTTTTATTGTTTTGACTTCTATTTCATTTTTTTTAATGTTTTGACTCATTTTCTTTTTTTTATTATTTTGCTTCAATTTTTCTTTTTTTTTATGTTTTGACTCCATGTTTTTTTTTTTCTATTCTAGTTTAATTTTTAGTGTTGCGACTCCTTTATTAGTGTTTTGATTCTAATTTTAGAGTTTTGATATTTTTTTTTTTTATTGTTTTGGTTTCTTTATTGTTTTGGCTCCTACTTTAGTGTGTTGAGCTTTAGTAGTGTTTTAACTGTTTTTTTTTATTTCTTAGTTTTTAAACTTCTTTTTTTCATTTTGTTTATTTTTTGTCTTTTTGTTTTATTATTTTAACACTTTTCTCTTAATATGCATTTTTTTTAATATGTTAATATTTTTTTTTCTTTTTTTTGTATTTTCACTTCATTTTTTTTTCAATTTTGGCTCACTGTAATGTTTTGACTTGTTTGTATTTTCATTCATTTTTTACTAATTTTTCTTTATTTTCTTTATTTTCTTTTTTAGTGTTTTACTCCATTTATTTTTTTTTTTAGTGTTTTGACAACATTTTCTCTTGTGACTCCTTTGTAGTGTTTTTAGTTTTTAGTTTCTTTTTGTGTTTTTTTGTGTTTTATCTACTTTTCTAGTGTTTAGATTTCTTGTTTTAGAGTTGATTTCTTTTTTTTTAGTTGTTTTGACACTTTTTGTAGTATTTTTGTCTTCTTTTTAGTGTTTTGACATTTTTTTCAGTATTTTCACCACTTTTTAATGTTTTAATTGTTTTTTTTCTAAGTTTTTACTCTTGTTTTTTTTTTGTCTTTTTATTGCTTTGCCTATTTTTTAAACTTTTTTTGTTGTTTTGACTGCATTTTTAGTGCTTGAAGGCTTCTATTAATGTTTTAAGTAACTTTTTAAGTAACTAATGCTTGACTTCTGTTTTCGTTGTAGTGTTTTGGCATAAGTTTTAGTGCTTTCAGTATTTTTGACTGTCGATCCTTTTTTTTTAGTCTGTTTTCTTAAATCTTATTGAAATTAGCCAAAACTATTTTTTCTTATTATTCTCGTGATTTTGGTCGTTATTTCCAGGATGCCTTATTTTGTTGTTGCTGTTCTCATTAATTTTCTCCTTTTTTTGGGGGGGCGATGAGGTAAGATCGGGAATTTCAAAATTCTAGCTTTGTGCAATCATTAATTTTCCACTAATGGAGTTCTTTTTCTTTTGTTCCTCCTTCTCCATCAAGTCGTTTTTTTTTTATTTCTTGTAAAATTCTTAATTTCTTTCCAAGGCCTATTTTGTTTCAAAAATTAATTTCTTTCCAATCAACAAAGCGTTAGTCTTATTGTTTTTTTTTCTAGTATCTCTCTATTTTCCATCAAATCATATATTTTCTCTTGTTTATTGTCATTCTTTCTTCTCTTATCCTTATTTGTTTTTGTTATTTCTTAATAATATTTTTAATAAAATTTTTTACTTTTATCTTTTTTTTACTTTTGTCTTTATAGTTTACACATGCTTATTCTCTTCAGCCTTCTACATCCTCACTGCTTTCAAAATTTTTCCACTTTAAAATTCGTGACTCTCTTCTCGCCAAACCCTCTTTTTCTTATTTTGAACTTCTTTGAGGTTGTCTTTTGGGTGTTCCATTACATCCCATTCTTCTTGAAATCGCCTTTTCACTGACTTTTTTTGTTCTTCGTCTTCTGCTGAGGTGCACTTCGTATTAATGGTTTTGTCATATCCGCCATTCTTGATTTTTTTATTAATTTGCGTAATTTGTTCATTCTCCTCGATTTTCCTTTTGATTTTTTTTCCAGTATCCATTTCCTTTGTTTCATGTTCATCGTGATCCAGTTTAATTTTCTTTGACTCTGCATTTAGAAATTGATGAGTAATGTCTTCATTTACCTGGAATTTCCTTTTCATTGAAATGATTTTCTCTTTTTCTTTCGTAGGTGTTGCTTGAGTCTCGCCTTCGCACTCCGAGGACACTTTGAATTCATGGTGCTTTAGGTGCTCGTGGTCTTCGTCAGCCTTCGTGACCGTCCATGCTCGTAACGTCTTCTTGTGCTCCTTGTTGTAAGTTTTGCTGAGGTTCTCGTAGCATCGAATGGTCTTGATGAACCCTTTAGGTTTGTAGTGCCAGAGTCGACGTATTTCTTTCCGAAAGTCGATCTTCAACGGCCTGCCATTCTGGGATTTGTTGTTGCTAAGATACGTTACGAATCTATCCAGGATCGCGTGGTGGACTGGAGTCTCCCAGGGTTTTTGTTCGAAGGGGAAGGAAGTTGGATAGGATTCCTGGACATCCTGCTGATTTTTAAGTATGTAATTTCCTGTAGGATAATACTGTACATGCAGCTCACGGAATATTTTCTGTATAGTCAGCGGTTCGTTTTCAGTATAGTCAGCCTTTCGTTCCATCTCCTCTTCCTTCCTCATCTCCCCTTCACCTTCCTCTGAGCCTTCATCCATCCAGTCCGAATCACTGTCCTGCTCATCGTCACTCCAGATGTCCCAGGTGAGGCCTGTGAGGGAGTCCTTGGTGGACTCCTTGTACTCCTGCGGCGACACCTCCAGGTAGCTTATTGCCTCATCTTCCAGCACCTTGCTCCTCTGTGCCCACTCACTCTCCTGCGTCTGAATGTCATAAACTTTCAAAATTATGTCTTGAGCCGAACTCCGCGACAAGAACCTGTTCATTTTGGCCAGAACTGTCTTGGTGTGGCGTGCCTTTTCCTTGACCATGTTAATGTAATCACGCCGGAGCTTGAGTTGTTTGTTGTTATGTTGGGTGAGCAGTAGCAGCCTCTGGTGTTTAGGGATGTGCATCAGACCTATGTCATCTTTGGGGCACAAGGGAAACAGACTGTTAAGCTCGTGCTCCGATAAGCGTCTCTTAAGGTATTTATGCTTCTGCTGCAGAAACTTGCGCGTCAAGCTCTGATAAGTTTCTTTCGCGACAGACAAGTACTTTTCCAACTTGTTTCTGCTCATGTTATTCAATTTTACTTTGACCTCCTCGCGGCGGGCCTGATTTCCCTTTTCCTTACAAAAGAACTTATATTCGTCGTCGATATCGTGAACGAGGCTCTCCACGTAGCCTTGAAGCTTCTCGCACACAGGGCCGTGGCAGGGAAAGGGCGACTCATGTCCTTGCATTGTAGCCACAGTCTGTAAAAACAGCAACACGGAAGTCATGTCTGAGTGACTTTGCGGCTCCCATCCATTTCCCCGCTGTGCCTTTGCGAGGACGTGCTCATTCAGGTACTGGAGGCGGCGGATGGGGAGCTGGTCCAGGAACTTGACAATCTTGACTGCGAGTCGCCGTTTCTTACGGAGCATTTCTACCGTCGCCTGTGCTTGGAAGATTTCTTCACACGACACTTTGTGCTTCCGCGACAAACTGTAAAGAAGGGCCTCTTTCTCTGTCATGAGGAAGTCGTTAAGGTAGGCCTTCTGCCGCTTGAAAGACTGCCACGCTGCAGTGCCCTGTGTGCCCAGGCGCAGGCCTGGGAACCGCTTGAGGCCCTTGGCACGCCGCCACAACTTTTTGAATATCGCGAAATTCCTTCGGCAAACTGTTTTCATGACGTAGCGGCGAATGTTTCTGCTGACATTCTTTTCCATAAACTGTTCAAGAATTTTTTCCTTCTCTTGAATGGAATGTGTTGAAAGATTGACCTTGGGGAACAAAGGAGCTCGGCAGCAGTGGAATTCTTGACTGTAAGTCTTGTCTTTGAGTGGGCAGTCAGAGACCATTTCCTGCATCCACAGAGTGCGGCTCACATCCTGACTCCGCCTCCACGCCGCCTTCTCGTGCCCCTCCTCTTCGCTACCATCACTGAATTCGCCGGCAAGTCTGTTAAGCAGCTTGAAGTCCACCTCCTTCTCTGGTGATGTCTGGCTTTTCTTTGTTATATTATCATCACTGGCACCACCGCACTCGCCGTCTTCAACCGAACTGGACTCCTCGCCATCTGAGGGATACTCAGTGGGACTCAAGCGGGCCTCACTCTCAGCGTCACTGTCGTCCTCCTCATCCCAAGAAGCGTCATTCGTTTCACACTCATCATCCTCCACGTCTGAGAGGTGGCAGTGCATTCTCTCGTCGTCGGAGAACTCAAGGCTGGCGTGTGACTTGTCGTCAGGGATGTAATACTCGTCCTCGTCGTCTTCTTCGTTGCTTGAGTTACCGTCTTGTCCCTTCATCCCAGGCACGCTCCCTTCCACGCGGTCATTCTGGTGGGTGAGAGTTTGGGGGTGTTTGAGCACGTGCTCCACCGTCACCTTTCCGTTGTAAATCGCTTCCATGGTGTTCAGCAGAGTCTCTGGGGCCTGTGCGTGAAGCGTGACAGCGCTACTCACAAACTTCTTCGCCATCTTTATCTCTTCAATTGCTGTTTTACATTTTTGGATTTCGTCTTCATTATTTGACCGGTTCTCTTCGTTTTCCTGAACTTCGTCACATTGTTCGTCTTTTGTTTCATTAACGTTTCCTTCTTCCATCTGGTCGTCATCGCCTCGACCTTCCTCGTCATCCTCATCATCACTCCAGTTTTCAAACTCGTCCTTCTCCGCTGCTTTGTGTAAATAGACTTTCTTATCCATGCCCCGCTTGAAGTAGCGATGCACGATGCCCTGCATGGCGTAGTGCATCTTGCGCATGACGGCCTCCTGTTTCTTGTGGCTCTTGCCCTTCATTCTAAAGTACATGCGTCTCAGGAAGGCCTTGACGATGTATGTCACATGTTGCACCACCATTTTGTTGGGGAAGGTCAGCTGTGCCAGGATATCATCGTGTGACTTTTGCAAGTGATTAAGGCGCGTGAGGGCGGCGAGAAATTTCTTGGGGCAGGTGTTGTCTAGTGAAGTGTATTCGCTACTATCCAATTTAAAGTTACCGACAGGAGGGTTGGGTTTGTCCTGGAGTTCGTTTTCCATCTCCTCTGGCGTGGCCTCAACACCGGCCATGACGGCGCCCCAGGCCTGCTCATCAAAGAAGCAATGTTTGTCCAGCCACTCCGTTACCCAGTCAATCTTAGAAATTTCAATGTGTTCTTCATCCTCGTTCTCAGAGTCACATGTCTGAGGTGCGCTGTATTTGAAGGACTGATTTTGTTCCGGCCCCTTCAAGGACTCAGTGTTCCGTCCCTCTGTCACTACTTTCTGTAGGGCAGCCAGACAACAGGAAATGTTAAGAAAGAGTGAGACATGTATTCATATAAACTTGCATGTGGTGATGAACCATCTATCTCAATATGTCAGTCAGCTGTCCAGTCAGTCACTCTGTTAATCTACTCCTTCATTAACTTATTCGTATATTCATTCATTAAGACAGCGAATCAATTACTTTATCTATTGGTTTTCTTTCTATCCGTTTGTGTATCTGTCTATCTATGTATCTGTTTTTCTTATCCATCTATCTATCTATCTCTATCTATTTACCTTTCTATTAATCAATCAATATATCAATCAATATATCAAATCTCTCTACGTATTTGTCTGTGTATCTATCTGTCAGTATCTTCTTACATTTTTATTCTATCTTAATCTTATCTATCTATCTTTCTATCTATCTATGTATCTATTTATATATCTCTCTACCTATTTATCTATTAGTCAATCAACCAATTAATCTATTTATCTACTTATCTATCTAATTATCTCTAGGTCTATCAGTCTACCTATATATTTATCTGTCTGTCTATCTATCCATCTACCAATCATTTAACTCATCAATCTGGGTGTATCTTTCTATTTATCTATATGTTCATCTATCAATCAACCTATACATTTGTGAGTCTATCTATCAAGCAATCCAACGATCACGCAGTGTATCCATCTCAACACTCTCTCTCTCAAGAAGAAACCTGCAAGACGGTCATCTGAGGCAACACAGTCTGTGGTGTATACTCGTACTTACTCGTGCCTGTGTTTTCTTGCCACTCAGGCGACGCAGTGCGGCCAGACGCCTCTCTTTGGCTCGCGCGGCTCTTACTTCCTTCACGGATTCTGCTCTCTTGTACTCCATGTCTGTGTATTCCTCAGGACAAATCTCGGTGCTGTTCTCACACATCAGTGGAGTGTTTCTCTTGAAATCCTTGTGCCCAATGGATCACAGGGGGTGGGTAAACCTGAAGGATGGATTTTTTGCCAGTAGGTATATCAACTTTGTATTTGGGATCGTCTGTCGCAGCCGAAAATCAGCTTCGAGTTAGGTGGCAAGCAGACTCAGGAAGACGGTTGCTGATTGGTGCTAGCGCCCGAGACCCCAGGAAAACGTCCGCTGATTGGTGAAGTGCTTGAATTGGACTGAGTTATTGTGCTTTTGCTTCTTCTTCTTCTTCTTCTTCCTCTTCTTCTTCTTCTTCTTCTTATATATATATATATATATATATATATATATATATATATATATATATATATATATATATATATATATATATATATATATATATATATATATATATATATATATATATATATATATATATATACTCGTATATATATACACACACACACACACACACACACACACACACACACACATACAACCTCCCTCTTGGAAAAGTTCGTTACAGGAAGCAGGCAGGGATAGCCAGACTTTACCATAGAAAGGGATGAATGATTGAGAGTACTGGTTAACTCTGGCATTGCAGACGTTAACACAACAGAAATGAGACCACGAAGAGAGTGTTATGCAGGAAGGTCGCGGGAGGATGGGAGGCAAGCATCTAGCAAGATCAGAAGACCAGTTAGTTTTAAAAGAGGGGTAAAACATAGCCAGAAATGCAACCCTGTGGTGATAAGAGAGGCTAAAGAGAGTCAGTTAGAGGAGAAGAGTTCATTACACGAAATGATTTTCGTTCCACCCTGTCTAATTGTCTGTCTGTCTGTGTGTGTCTTGTTGTTGCTCCTGCTGCACTTGATGTGTTTTGTTTTTGTTAATATTGTTGTTGTTGTCGTTGTTGTTGTTGTTGTTGTTGTTGTTGTTGTTGTTGTTGTTGTTGTTGCTGAAGCTTCAGCTGCATTTGCTGTTTGTTTTGTTATTGTTTTTGTTGTTGTTGTTGTTGTTGTTGTTGTTGTTAATGTTGTTTGTTGTTGTTGTTGTTGTTGTTGTTGTTATTGTTGTTATTGTAACATGGAATGAGGACATGGTACTAAAGAAAACATGACGTAATAACTAGCTGAAGAAATGTGCTTAGCTGATCTAATTATACGTGTATATTCGGTCAGTTATTCACCGACACACACACACACACACACACACACACACACACACACACACACACACACACACACACACACACACACACACACACACAGAAAACACACACACACACACACACACACACACACACACACAGGTAAAAAAAATATGTTATAATGTCATTTCATTAGTCATTTTCAGTTATTGGTGTGTGACACTTTGTTCTTGTTTGTATGCTTAGTGTTTCATGTCGATCATTTAACAGAAGGAAGACAATCACCAACATCTACGTATCTCTTGTTGATTTTTCTCCATGTTCGGCGATGAGGAGACTGGCCAGCGAATAATATAAAAATGATAACATTCTTCCCACTTAAGGATTAATATATATGTATGTAATTATATTAGAGAAAATGAAAATAAGTTAGAACGTAAATAAGTTTTTAAATAAGTGAATAAATGATATAAAGGAGGCAAATATAAGTCAAAGATACTTTGACACTTGCAATGTATGAGAAAAGAGACACATTAAGGCATTACATTATAACTGACAATCATCATTATCGTTATATCTTTATGAACATTTCATTATGCACATTATACAACGTTTGCTCCTTTTTTGGCTACAATGTTTGATAATGTTTGTTTCATTACTCTCTCTCTCTCTCTCTCTCTCTCTCTCTCTCTCTCTCTCTCTCTCTCTCTCTCTCTCTCTCTCTCTCTCTCTCTCTCTCTCTCTCTCTTTTATTTATACTTGATACAGTTTAGTTTGACAGAGTCTGCTGTTATGCACATTTATATGCAATCCACAACACTTTTACAGGCTAAAGGCAACATATCTAGTGTTTCCTATCTAAAAGCCTAACTCTGTTGGCATGCTCCTTTTCTTATGTCGGCAGCCAGGCGTTCACGAGCTCCTTGAACTGCTGGACAGTTATGCCGGCCAGACGTGGCTCTGTGGGGACTTGGGAGACGGCCCTGGTGGCCACCTGGGCCCGCCGGGGGGTCTGCCAGAGTGCTTGTAGGTGAGGCACTCGTTGCTGATGCACCTTAAACATCACAGGGAGGCTTCTACGCCACGACGGTGCTGGAAGCTGCCGAGTCGTGGTTCCTGCTGGGCGCTGCTGTCCTTGATCAGCCTCACCGCACGGCTGTGGACCTTATCGAAGAGGCTTATTCGCAGCGCCGCCCCATGCAAGGCTGGAGTACTCAAGGGACGAGCGGACCTATCTCTCTCTCTCTCTCTCTCTCTCTCTCTCTCTCTCTCTCTCTCTCTCTCTCTCTCTCTCTCTCTCTCTTCTTTGTTTATAAGAAAGAAAAGACCTCCATACATTATGTTAACATTTAACTGTATAGTTTATCTTTATATATATATATATATATATATATATATATATATATATATATATATATATATATATATAT
>NW_026973773.1:20000-35000 GCF_035594125.1 Scylla paramamosain | reverse complement strand
AATTTGTGGCGTGGGTTTGTGCTTCTAAGGTGAAGGGTCTGCTTGTCTTCTTTCTGAGATTTACACAATAATCTTTGAAGCAATACTCACATAAATGGGCACTGAATATTTAGTAAAGCTTCCCAAAGATTTACACTGTCATTGTTCAAGCAATGCTCACCAGAGTGGGGACAACGTTTAGTAAAGCTTCTGTTCCGGGGTGGTTTTGAATTATCAATTACCACTGGACACTGTTCATTAGTTTCTTACCTTTATATAATAGGTAAAGTCACTCTTGGTGAGTTTCTGTGGTTTTCAGGTGAATGTCAAAGGTGAACGTATAAAAATAGGTATATTTAGATATATGTACAGAGTTCTGGAGAAGGGTGTGGCGCGTACGGGACAACGGATGTCCTCTGCGTGGTACAGCGTTACACCCTGGCAAGAGACTGCCGAAGCCGGCACAAGGGACGCTTAGCGCCTTCAAAAAGTGCTGACATTAGAAATAGGGGCGGGTTGACCGCACTCACAGTACATGAATATATTCATAATTATTACTCTCTAATTACATAAATAAGGCAAAGGAAAAGCTACTTATAGCTAAGAGTAATACATGCCAAAATACATTAGGGAGAGATTAACTATGGAGAATACTTAGATACTGTAATGTAGGTGCTACCGATTACTTATCGATGGCAATAAAAGGAGTATGGAAAGTTCCATGGTGTGTGTGTGTGTGACGTAGGGTGGCGTGATCATATCCGCCCCACCCTTATGCGCCAACACCCACTATTTGCACTTATGCATATATGTATACATACACTTATATTGCTAATCAAGCAAGGCATTATAAATACAATACACATTATTATTAATTATGTGACACCGTTACATCGCTCGGTCACCTACTTGACGCGTCCTCGCGAATACAGTGTACCTAACCATGTTATGTGTATGAAACTCCTTCATTAAGACGTTTACGTCTACTATCAAGATATATATACAAATTTAAGGCTTTCCTAACACACACATATAAGAATATTAACAAAAACATTAAAATAAGGCAAGGTGTCAGGATACTTGGATAGAGAATCCCAGGTTTCAGATATACTGGCAAGGATGTCTCTAGAGCCTCTGAAAACTCTTCTGTGTTTGAGAAGGAAAGAGTGGATAAGGAGTTTGTTATAAAAGAAATCCTTGACTTTGTCAAATTCTCCAGGGAAGTAACAGGGAAAACTCTATATGAAAGGTCTGTCGTAAAAGCTAAATTAATCCTAGAAGGGTAAGTGGTTAGTTTACTAGAACGTACATGACAAGCATCTTGTACCGCATAATGTCCTATAACCTCCTCATAGGTGGTCCCTTCTGGGCAAGTCACTGAGACGTAAAAGTTTTCTGTGAAATAAAAGTAATGATATCCATGAAAATTGCAATGGAAAATAGGTTTTGAAACCACATGCTTGTATGGACAGAGTGTTAGAGCTGCAGACGCCTCTGAACGTGTCAAGACGACTTCACAAATACCTTTTACTACAGGTAAGAAAGCAAATTGGATACTTGAACAATGGTACAAATGCAAGTATGAAGATTTACAACGTTTTAATTCAGTTAAATCTCCAATTGTATATAATGAAAAATCCTTGGCTATTAGCACTAAGGAAGGATTCATGTCCAGTGTCATCACAGAATTATTAACGGAAAATGGAAAAGGTTTAATCTCATAGGCCTCAAAATGATCCTGAGATTTAAAAGGTATGTTTACAATTATCGCATCTGTGGTCAAGGTAGCTTCCAGCAATGGGTAGTAATACTGGATCATGTCCGCTGCATACACTGGTGTCAATTTGTAGGTTGACTGACCAATTTCTATTGTGTGAAGCAAATCCTCTACAGGAAATAGTGAAGTTGTTACCCTGCCATTGACAGCATCCACCATGTTGCGAATTATCGCTTCATTAATGGAGATAACTGAACCCAAGGAAGCTTCAAATACATGCAAAGCTTGATCTATAACCACAACGTGATTTATCACATCTAAACTATGTAAGGCATTATCAAGCACAGTTGTTAAATCATTTGAATACTGTAATAACTCATTGAGATTAGTTTCTAATTTAACTATTTTATTGTGATGTAGGTTCAGGACCTTCTTATTAGTAGCTGCAACCGTTATTAGTTGATCATAATGTTTCCTTAAATCCTGTACATCCTCATCCAAGGCGGTGCCAAAAAGATATTGAGACAGTTGTCCCAACCCATTTATGAGTCCTCTTTTGGTACGAGCGTGCACTGGATGAAGGTTGTAGTCATGCTGAGATTGGTTCAATTTCCCGTGTAAGAATTCTACCCTTGCTTTTAAAGCTTTGATTATGGTTTGTGAGAAAACTTGTGTCTGGCTATGCGTTTCATCAGCAAGTAAGGATTCCAGTTCCTGTAAGGAGTTATCCAAAGTTTCTGAGACAGCGTCGAGGTCCGAAGTTACGGAAAATAAGGTAGAAAAAGGATATCGAACCAGAAGAACATCTTCTATTAAGGTTACTTCCCCAATATGTGTGGTGAGAGCCCCTGGTTTGACATGCAACGCAGTGGACGCTTGTAGCACTTGCAGCATGCTCAAGAAGGTAACCAGGAGATAATGCAGGCAATTAGCTGCGTGAGCGAAGGTTATACCTATGCGTCTTTATAGTATTAGTAGAATTAAGGTTTGTAACCTGATCAGTAGTACGAGTACTCTCTGTTGATGACTGGAGCTGAGCGTTAGTCTTCACAAGCCGATCACTATGTACTATCTCAGCAGTGTTAAGAAGAGGGTCATGCACCTCAAATTTGTTACCATGTAACTGGCGGACAACCGAGCATGGACCACTAAATTTAGGGGAGAGTTTGGAGGTCCTGTCCGGATAACGAACTTTAACTGTGTCTCCAACCTGTATCGTGACAGGGGTCGCACGCTTGTGTTGTCTAGCCATCATTTCTGCCCTAGAAGCTTGTAGCCTACTTCGGACTTTAGCATGAATGTCCTTGAAAACATGCATATGTTGTTTAACATAGTCATCTACGTTGTATACTGGAGTTTGTGGACTTGCCAACAAATCATAAGGAAGATTTTTATCTTCACCATATAATATATAATGTGGGGATTTCCCAGTACTTTCACACATTGAACTGTTAATGCAGGCACCAACGTGTGGTAACCAGTCCTCCCAGTCATCATGGAGACTGTTTACAACTGGACGAAGAACCTCCAGGATTTTCCTGTTTGCTCTTTCTACTAGTCCGTTTGAAGAAGGATGGTAAGCCACAGTGTATGTGTGTTTAATGTTGTACTGTGTACATATTCCTTGTAGGATTTCATTGCGAAATTCAGATCCATTATCACTTAACAACACTCGTGGTGCTGAGTATGGACAAAACAACTTAGTTACTAGCGCATGCGCTACATATTTAGCAGATTTTTCCTTTAAAGGTGAGAGAACCACGAACCTTGAAAAATGGTCTACACACACAAGTAGATACTGCGAGCCATTTTGACTCTTGGGTAATTGAAGAAGATCAATGGAGACAATGTCCCAAGGTCGCTCAGGTAGTGGATATTCCAGTATTGGGGCTGGTCCTTTTACCGCACCCTTGTGCTTTGCACATGATATACACCTGGCAACATAATCTTCTATGTCAGTGCGCATGGTAGGCCAATAATAGCTTTTACGCGCTGCTTGTAGAGTTCGCTCTCTTCCTGGATGTCCTGCACTTGGCATGTCGTGCACTAAGATAAGTATGACATGGACTAAACTCTCAGGAATGATGTGTTGTTTACTAGACTTTCCCATTTGGGGATTATGTCGACACAGAACATTGTCTGGTGACATGAAAAATTGAGAGAATGGTATATGTAGACGTGGAAGATTATCTTCTTCGCCTGACTCCAGAGCATGTATGACCTTAGACCATATTTCATGCTCTCGCTGTGCTTTACTTAATTCCTTCAAGGTGAAGTTATTTACAGGGATCGAGTCACTGACAGCTCCCACAGGCACATTTCGTGAAAGTGCGTCGGCTACTACATTAGCACGACCTGGCAAGTACTTGACTACTGGAGCAAATTCCTGCATGGTACAGTACCATCTTGCCACTCGTCCAGTTAAATTTTTCCCTTTGAAAAGTTCAATTACGGGTGCATGATCCGTGTAGACTGTAATTGGATATCCAAGGATAATGTCCTTAAAATGTTTTAAAGCCCAAACTACAGCAAGTGTTTCTTGATGAGTGACAGAGTAATTAGACTCTGCTGGGTTAAGCACACGACTTGCATATGCTATTACATAGTTTTTGCCTCTGGCATCTGTCTGCATGAGTACTGCTCCCAGTCCTAGAGAAGAAGCATCCGTGCAAATAATGAACGGCTCTGAATGCTCTGGGAAAGCAAGTACAGGTGCATTTGTTAATAGTGATTTTAATTCATTGAAACTTTGTTCATGAGCAGCCTTCCAATGGAAAGCAACATCCTTTTTAAGGAGTTTAGTAAGTGGGGATGCAATTGCCGCAAAATTCTTGATGAAAGGACGGTAATATCCCGCAAGACCTAGGAAAGATCTGACATTCTCCACCGATTTAGGTTGAGGAAACTTCTGTACAGCCATGACCTTTTCATCCACCGTGTGGATTCCTTCACCATCGACTACATGGCCGAGAAATTTTATTTTGGCTTTTAGAAATTCACATTTAGAAAGCTTTGCTTTAAGTCCAGCTTCTTCAAGCTTCTGGAGGACTAATTTTAAACTCTCCAGATGGGATTCTTGATCCTTACTAGCGATGATTATATCATCCAGGTATGCAAACACGGTTTTGCCAAGTAAACCCGTGAAAATACTGTTAATCATTCTCTGGAATGTTAAAGGAGCGGATTTTAATCCAAAAGGCATGCGTAACCATTCGTAATGGCCACTAGGCGTACTGAACGCCGTTATTTCCCGTGAAGTGGGGGCTAAGGGAACCTGCCAGTATCCTGACAACAGGTCTAAACTAGAGAAAATTTTATTTCCACGACCTAAGGACATTAGAAGGTCGCTCAGGACAGGTAAAGGATAATGATCATCCACTGTGACATCATTAACCCGCCGGAAGTCAATTACCGGCCTGAAAGATTTATCTTTCTTGGGAACCAAAAAGATTGGTGAATTCCAAGGAGAGCACGATTCTTGAATCACTCCCTTGTCAATCATGTCATGAATCATGTCATCTACAGTCGCCCTCTGACTATGAGGAAGACGATAAGCTGGTATATATACTGGCTTAGTGTTTGGTTTTAACCTAATGTGGTGTTCCGCTCGATCGGTCACACCTAAGGATTCTCCAGGTAGTGCCAGGACATTGCGATACTTCCCCAATAAGTCCAAGAGCGCGGGCCTCATTTCGGGGTAGTCCACAACATTGACAAACGAACATAGGGTTGGCGCCTGCCCCAGCTCGGTGTCAACAGCAGACTGACTCACCGAAGAGACGCAGGCTCCAGGCAGAATACTGGGTTCTGGTACCACTTTCTTGTCATAAACCAGGCACTTTCCAAGGAAAAGACCTTGTTTGATCCTTACAGAACTTCCAGTAGTGTTCACCACCAAAGCATCAGTGACATGACCCTTTCTAATTGTGGAAAGAGTCGATTCAACAGCCAATCGCCTAACATTACCTATACCTTCAAGACAGATGTCACTGCCTACAGGAGCTTCTGGAACACGAATTGTAATCCGTTTTGCCACACGAGCAGGAATGTCATAACTGGCATTGACAATTGCTTTTGCTTCCCTCCATGCTTCTGTTATATCCTTATCTCTCGTAGGAGACCGGACAGATGGAATCGTTTGAAGCTCCCCATTGGATCCTTGTCCCTTCCGTGATAAAGAACCGTTTCTGGGTTGCCTGGAAACCAAAGGTGCAGGATGTTTCATCCCTTCCAGATGTCGTCCGCAGTACATGACTGTATTTTGCTTTGGATAGATTACTATCTGGTGAGACTTCATGGCTCTTAGCCCTAATAAGCCGTCAGAAGGAAGTTTAAAGTTACTGACTACATAGAAATCAGTTTGAATAAGCTGAGTATGCTTAGATAGACTTATTGGTAAGGAAATTTTTCCTAAGATTTTCAGGGCTGACCCTGTGACACCAGAAAGATTCAAGTCACTTGGACGGAGTATCCATTTACCACCGCGTGAATTCCGTTTCAGAATCTTGTAAGATTCTTCAGAGATCACGTTTACTGTGGCTCCAGTGTCTACAGCCAAAGATAAGCGATGCTTACCTACCCTAGTTGGTAATGCCATTATGTTTGTTTGGTTGTTGGCAGCATTTATGGTTGAATGCACTGACATGTCAGAAGAATCTGCTGCCTCAGCGTCTTGCGCATTTAGATGTTTTAGTCGGGTTTGTTTACTACTGTGCGCTGGTCTTCCCCCGACTGCCTTGTACTGTTCAGGTTAGCTCTGGCCTGTTTTTCAATTCTCATATTGATTATATCTTTACATTGCTCTGATGAGTGTTTACACTGGCCATGTATGAGGCAGTATTGGGTAGCGACGTCCCTGTAGGATCTTGTCCTACCAGTTTTCACTTGGGGCGATGGACCTGGTTTTGGTCTAACAGAGAGATTACCCTCTTTTGTTTTGTTCTCCAAGTTTTGTTCTCCAATTTCTGGTCCTTTTGTTTCTTATAACATCTTTTTTCAACATGACCTATTTTATGGCAGTACGAACAGACATTTCCAGGCCTCGCCATGGCTGCCGCACAAGGTTGAGATTGGTCATCATCCATGAGTGGAGCAACCAATGAGGTTTGAGTTTCCGGAGAGGCACCAGATAGCCCTCTTTTCTCCCGAATCAGGACTGCAAGGTCAGCTACTGTGTCTCCCGGTTTAAAGCGAAAATGACTTGCGGTTTTCTTCACTTCCCCATTCACCAATGATATGTAAAAGATGAATTCCAGAAGTCTTCTGAAATCTGTTTCTGTCATACTGTTTCCTTGGAACCAGTTGTTAAGTCGTAAGACATCCATGAAGTCCGTTACGAACTGGTGTGTAGGGATTAAGGCTTTCATTTCGTGAAGAGAGTAAATTTCAGCTGCAAATCTAAGACCCACCTTGGAGGCTAGTACCATTAGGTCAGTTTGACTCTTACCCCCAAAAATGTTCAAGAAATTTTTCTTGAAATTTGCATAACTAGTCCCTATTTCAAGCGGACTAAAAGCGCTGGTATTCATCATGTGTGCTGCTTCTCCAGCCAATTTAGATCTGACGAAAGAGATCTTGTCTTCATCGGTGATAGTATTTGCTCTTGTCATAACATCCTCACACAAACGGATGAAATCATGAGCCCTTTCTTGCGGGTTTTCTCCGCGAAATGCTGATATTGTTTCAGGAATAGGAAGTACCTTAAGTGTAGTAGATGCATGCAAGGCATAAGGAGAGCCAGTAGAGGCTGAAGCAGAAGCATTAGGATTAGCCATGGTTGCTGCTGATAATGATGGGTATTTATTCCCTGATCTTGTAATCAACACGTTTCCGTCCTCATGAGGCACGGTATTTTCCACTGTAGTGGCTTTTGGTTCCGTTGATAGTGCTTCTGATGATCTAGTGTCACTATTATCCGCTTGGAACTGACACTCCAGTTCATAGATTTCAGCTAACTTATCAGCTTTATCCATAAATGTAGTATTATTACTATCTTAATTAGGTATTAATTACACACTTAAATTACGTTTCCATCGTCCAAAGGCGTTTCCACTCTTAAAGGATGAATGGTTAGTATTTTGAGAAGTGTGAAAATTTTAACAGAATTGAAGGTTTAGGGACAGAAATGGAATTATCCTAGTTATCCCTGAACACTTAAAAGAAAACGAGAGCGAGCGCTCCGTCCAGCCGAAAAAGAAAACGGTGTTTAAGAGGCAAACTAAATTATTTTAATTTCCACATAAGTAACATCACTGAAATAGGTGAGTTATACATGAACTCTAACAGTGTTTGCGTTACCACAAGTGTTTTATTTAATATTGGTGTGGTGTACCACTAAGTGTCTGTACTCACGACTGTAGCCGGAGAAATTCACACTTAAAAAAAAAAATATATATATAGATATATATATCTTCTTCTTAGGAAGACTCCTTCCGTCTTGGGAAGCTCCTCTTAGGATAGTAGTGTTCTTGTAGAATCCTGCAGGATTCCTGCAGGTGGAAGATGTGTTGGTCTGCGCCGAGAATGTCTGCGCCGATGATGTCTTCGCCGAGAATCTACGACGAATAATTAGACCGAGGGGAAACCAAAGAATTGTTAGGTTTCTCCTCGAGTCTTTTAAGTCTCCTCCTTTAATAACAAAGAGAAGTGAATCTTGGGAGTGGCAGGCTGGGTGAGTAAGGCGAGACCGTTAGGTGCGTCGCCCTTGGCTTGGTGCGAGTGTTTTGGTGTGTCAGCGTAAGTTTTGTAAACAACGCCGGCTCGCTCCTCTGCTCTCCTCACTACCCTGCCACTGGTTGCCGTTTTCTCCGTTCACTGTGTCCGTTCACCACTTCACTTTCAACCACTGTTTATTGTTGTTGCACTTGGCACTGGAGTTAGTTATTCGTATCTCATTAAGCTGCCACCAAATGTTCCGGGGTGGTTTTGAATTATCAATTACCACTGGACACTGTTCATTAGTTTCTTACCTTTATATAATAGGTAAAGTCACTCTTGGTGAGTTTCTGTGGTTTTCAGGTGAATGTCAAAGGTGAACGTATAAAAATAGGTATATTTAGATATATGTACAGAGTTCTGGAGAAGGGTGTGGCGCGTACGGAACAACGGATGTCCTCTGCGTGGTACAGCGTTACACCCTGGCAAGAGACTGCCGAAGCCGGCACAAGGGACGCTTAGCGCCTTCAAAAAGTGCTGACATTAGAAATAGGGGCGGGTTGACCGCACTCACAGTACATGAATATATTCATAATTATTACTCTCTAATTACATAAATAAGGCAAAGGAAAAGCTACTTATAGCTAAGAGTAATACATGCCAAAATACATTAGGGAGAGATTAACTATGGAGAATACTTAGATACTGTAATGTAGGTGCTACCGATTACTTATCGATGGCAATAAAAGGAGTATGGAAAGTTCCATGGTGTGTGTGTGTGTGACGTAGGGTGGCGTGATCATATCCGCCCCACCCTTATGCGCCAACACCCACTATTTGCACTTATGCATATATGTATACATACACTTATATTGCTAATCAAGCAAGGCATTATAAATACAATACACATTATTATTAATTATGTGACACCGTTACACTTCCCAAGTGTAGGCAGTTTGATGTTTACTTAGTAAAACCACCGCGGGTTACTGAAATAAAATGGTTCTCTCATAAGAGCGCAATGATGATTAATTTTGGCTCTTTCTCTATTTTCTTTTTTTCTTTTTTTTTCTTTTTTTTTTAATGATAATGCATGGCGTTAGCTACAGCATCATTATGGACACACTCTTCAAGACCCCCATTATTGTCGTAGGGAAAGTACTTACAGAACACCAAATCCGAACTGTGGCCTCGGTATTTCGTGTTACTGGCCAGTGTTCAGTTATATGATGCTGCAAAGGGTCTTCGGGTCCTACAGGCTCAATTCCCTAACCTTGCTTTATACTCTCGCTCTTCCTTCTTACAAGCAGAAAGTGAGTCCATTGCAATATGAAAAAGGATATAAAAAAGGTGCCAGATTATGAAAAAATGCAGTTGTAGTGTAGTTTGTTACTAATATTGTACCGAAATTAATTGTTCATACATATTTTGAAACTTTTAGAGCATTCTGTACATTTTACCGTATTCTTTTATATTTGACAGTGCCGCCGAAGTCCCGAGTGGCTTCGAGACAAGGAAGAGAAGCCACGCGACTCACTTGAGCCAGTCAGTCAGTGGTCAGTGGCGTCAGCTTCGTTGTGGTGTACGTGTGAGTCTTCTGTGTTTTCTTGGACGCTTATTTGGGCTCTAGGTGAACCAAAACTCTCCCAAAGCTTGTCCACAGTGGTCAGCAGGTATGTTAACTTGGTAATAAGTGTATTTGGACATATACTGCTCGTAAAACTGGTGTGTCGTTCCTCGCTAGGCTAGTAGGAAGCAAGCGGTTGAGGAATCACAGTTGTCAGACCATTAATAACTAACATTTTCTTAATTTTGCATATTTGTCAGTTTTTTTTGTATTTCATATGACTATCTAGGATGTAAGTGTTTCCAGTGCGATGAATCTAAAGGAATGGTGCTTGAAATGGGAGGTTGTAAGGCTGAGGGACACGAAAATAGACTTGAGTGTTGGCAGGAGGGTGCGGTACGTCTACTGTCTAGGCGTCTCTGCTCCCTCACCACGCATCCCGCCGCCGTCACAACGTTCCCCGGTATATTACACTTGTTTCTTGAATGTTTACCGTAAAGTCTGCAATCAGGAATCATCGCAAACATTAACCATTGTTGTCTTTTCTGATCACCAGCACATCCTCTGGCGTTCCACCTTCTACCACTCCAATATTATCTTCCACTTCCTTGTCGCTGTTTGTTCCTGCATCACTTTCATAACCGTCATCAACTGCCTTTCCCTCATCAGCACATCCTTCACCTCCACCACATCAACTCACTCCACTTCATCATCAACTCATCCACACGAGGAATCATGTGAGGAGTCAAGAGTGAGAGAGCTGAGGTGAATCAACACTCGTTACTAGAATCACTGTTCATCTCATTAAATTGAGAGTGACTTGCCTTGTTGCCATGGGTTTATCTTTACCCCCACCAGCCCCACCCCAACCCAGCCTCCCCAGCCTTACCTCCCCTAGTCTCACCTCCCCAGCGCCATCTTTCCAGCTTCCTGTTCCTAGTTTCGCCTCTCCAGCCTCACCTTCCCAGCTTTCCCTAGCCTCACCTTCTCAGTCTAACCTCCACAACCCTGTCTTTCTAGCCTCGCCTCCTCTTCCTTGCTTACCATGCCACCTATCCCCCAGCTTCTCCACTCCCCAGCTTTAGTAGTAACGACCCCCGCAGGCCACGTAATTGCACGAGTCATTACCTTGTGTGTGTGTGTGTGTATGTGTGTGTGTGTCCACGAGGAGGCCAGGAAGCAGCAGCAGAATTGGCCTTTAGGTATTTTCATTAACTTATTTGGATAACGTGAATATCAAGCATATCAGTTATCCTTGAGGTGGGATTAGGTTAGCGGATGTTAGCTGGTTGTCTGTCTGTCTGTTTGTCTACCTGGTGATTTGTCTTTGTGCCGACACATCAATGTATTTTTTTTTTCTATTTTCCTCAGTTTTGTTCTGTATCTATCTATGTGTTTTTTTTTTCTCTGCATCTATGTATCTATCTATCTATCTATCTGCATCTGCTTGTCTAATTTCATCCATTCATTTATATATGTCTGTTATCTACCTATATAACTTCTCATTTCTCTCTCTCTCTCTCTCTCTCTCTCTCTCTCTCTCTCTCTCTCTCTCTCTCTCTCTCTCTCTCTCTCTCTCTCTCTCTCTCTCTCATTCTGGTAGGCTCTGTGGTACGTCGTTCGTGTTGTAGTCTGAAGGTTACGTGTTCCATCATGGAAACCTTTTTCGTCACCTTCACGTGGATGTTGCTGCATCATAATTCACTTAGAATCATTGATGCAGTGAGGCGCTGGTCACTGCACCGCGGGGGCGCTTCGATCATGAATACTATCGTGTGGAAAACCAGTAACTTCCAATAAAGTGTCCACCTAGTGTTAAGAAAGTGAGAGGAAGAAATGTTTGCCAACGCCCTTCATAAGGAGACGAAACGAACTGGAATAGACCAGAGAACCTCATGAGAATAAAACCTTTTGCTTCACATTTGGATTAAATTGTTGGACTTGCCTATGGACTCCCACACTCTGGCGTCTTGAGAGTTTTTTTTTTTTTTCCCCACGAGATTTCATTGCATGAATACAAAAATAAAGTGAACCTCTTCCCTCTCACTCACAGTCTTCAAGGAACATTGTAGTTTTTGTTGTCCTTGGCACGAACTTTTAAATGATAATAATAATAAAAAAAAGAACAATAAAAAAAATATATAATCCAGTAAAGATTTCCCTCCCACTTACAGTCGTCGTTTTCTAAGCTCTCCACGGCAGGACTCCACGCAGGTCGCAGGAAACTGAGGGCAGAGTCTTCTTTTTGTAGCCTTTGTTCTACTGTTAATATTCATTCTGCTTCGTGGGTTGGGAAGTGTTACTGAAAAGTGAGGAAATATGAGTCATTTCATTACCTTCAGTTTTTGTTCCATTAATACGAATGCCTGTGCTATGTAAATATAGTAATGTTTAATAGATATTTATTTTCACTTTTTATATTGTTCAGCACATAATCTTAGCCACGTTCCTTAACAGTGAGGAGGGATGCATAGTGTGTATCCCTAACCTTTGTTGTACTGATACCATTCCTTCTGCCGTAACTTTAGTGCTTTCCACGAAATATTTTTCTCACTTTGAAAGTTCTTTACAACATAAATCTCAAACATGTTCTTGGAAAGTGAGAAAGCAGGATTATTTTTCTCTGTCCTTTGTTCTACTCCTACGATTCCTCCTGTTTCCTAGGTTCGATAATCTCAAACTGACATTTTCTCGTTTTTGTAGTTCTTCAAGGGAGAAATTTCAAACACGTTCTTCAGAGTGGGGAGGCCTGTGTCTTCCTTACCTTTAAACTTTGTTCTGGTGATATGATTTGTTCTGTGATGTAACGTTAATAGTCTTCAGTACATATTTTCTACCTTAGTTAAGTAATATGATTCCATCTGGTATGTGTGTACTAAGCTGATATTTTCTTGTGTTCTGAGTTTTTAGGAGAGCTTTTAATTATGTTCACAAAAGTGAGGAAAGAGGAGCCTTCATAATCTTTACCCTTTTTCTACTAATGTGATTCCTTCTCTTACGTCCACTAGTAAGTCTTAAGTTCAATTTTCTCGTTTATATATATATATATATATATATATATATATATATATATATATATATATATATATATATATATATATATATATATATATATATATATTATATTTTTTTATTTATTTATTTATTTATTTATTCTACTTTTCTACTTTTTCTACATTTTCTTTTCTCCTTCAGTTCCTGTGGATAGAAATCTGAGCCACATTCCTGGCAAAGTGAGAAGAAGTTTGTGTTTTCTTTATTTATAGCGTTAGTTTTGTTTCCAGGGCTCATTTTTGGCACGTAAGTATATGTTTTATTTTTATTTATTACTTTTTTGATGAGGGAGGTGGACGTGACCAGAGTTTGAACTGAGCAGATTGAAAAGACTAGCGTTAACTGACTGAACCACAAGGCACTTGTTTTGTGCGTGTAAGCAAGCTACTCTTAAGTACATATTTTATTTTATACATTTACCACGACGGAAATTTCTCAAGTATGGCAAAAAGAGGCTCCTTTCCTTCCAACAGATTTATTAGAGTCGTGTTTGTCACTTCCAGCATTACATTTTAGGTTAGATGGTCGTAACAATAAACTCCACATGCAAGCCTTAAAGAATAACATTTCCTTCTACAAGTCACTGTAATTAAGTTCCTCATCTACAACATCCATTCCATTCCAGCGATTTCTTGTGGTGTGTAGGTTTAGGCAGAACAACACTGGGTCTACAAGCTGCTCATGTTTGTCTGTCTGTCCACGCGTCGCCTGGAACTCGTGTACTGAAAGCCTGCATGGAAATCTGCGGCCGGAAGGGAATTATATCTTGGAACGAGTGAGGAGAGCGGCAGGCAGACCTTGGCAATCCCTCGCGGAGTCCTGGTGTATGTAATCCTGCGTGTAAGGTCTCCTCGAGCTGCAGGGCTGGGAGGTGGTGCAGTTTTGAGTACTGGCAGGTGTATTGTATTGGCAGCGGTGTGCGTCCCTCCCCTGTCGTGCGATTCAGGTACTGCCCTAGCTTTTTGAGTGACGCAGCTTCTGAGTCTTTATGAAACGTGTTGGTGTGAAGTGTGGGTTTGAGAGGCACCACTGGCAGGCCGCTAAGAACAGTGTGGCCCGAGTACTTCAGGTTTTTTAGTGTTTATTTTATCGATGTTCAGTGAAATTCGGTACTGTTCGGAACGGAACGGAAAGAAAAGAGTGGGGGAAGTAAAGAAGAACAATAGAGAGAGAGAGGGAAATATGGGTGAATACGGGGTGAAAGAATGGGTTGAAAGGCAGCTGGTACTGTTCGAACCCCTTGACTTACGTGGCTTTTCATCAGCCTTTGTAGAATGGTATAAAGTGTGGCTCTCAAAGACACTACTGGCAGCGTAAAGGATGGCAGGACACTTCACACCTTTTGTGCTTGTTTCATTGTTGGTCACTAAACAAAAAAATGTGTGTGTGTGTGTGTGTGTGTGTGTGTGTGTGTGTGTGTGTGTGTGTGTGTGTGTGTGTGTGTGTGTGTGTGTTTTATTCATTCAGCACTAGGAAGCAGACAAGTGTGAAAACAGTTTTTCTATTTACCAGTGATAAGAGATAGAAAACACACACACACACACACACACACACACACACACACACACACACACACACTTAAGGTAGAGTTGGTGTTAATCCATTAACTGAGGATTACATAGGCGGGGCGCGAGGCAGTTTGATATAATGGGTGTGTCACATAAACAGCTGCGGTGCTCCTTGGTGTATGCAATTTAATTACATTTGCTTGGTGTCAACACAGTTACGTAGTTAATAACTTGCTGCTTCTTTCTCCGACATGGTCTGTATTTCCTGCTGTCTGTGACTGGAGCTGTCTCCACACACAAGTGTCCCTCAATAAAAACTACATTGCCTTGCTTTCGGATCTGTCTTTTTTTTTTTTTTTTCTTTGCAGGGAAGGATGGCTTTATGAACCATTATCTTGCCCTCATTCCTTCACCGCTCTTCCAAATTCATATATATATATATATATATATATATATATATATATATATATATATATATATATATATATATATATATATATATATATATATATAGTCCCTTA
>NW_026973773.1:0-17500 GCF_035594125.1 Scylla paramamosain | reverse complement strand
TGCGGTAATAGTTGTGTTTTGCATTAGTATTGTAGATTTGTATGTATGGTTTCAATTTTGGTGAATGAAGATTTTTGGATGGTTTGAGATTGACTAGGAGGGTTTATGGATGCTTTGGGTTTACAGGGAAGGTTCATGGATGGCTTAATGGTTGGAGCCGGAAGATTTTTGTCTGATCAGGTTTTTTATTATGATAGGTTTGGGGATAGTTTAGAATTTGACGAGGGGAAGCTAATGGATGGTTTGGGACGAGGGTCTGAGTGAAGGAAGGCCTTGACGTTGATAAAGGAAAGTTCTTGGACCGTTTGCAATTTGGCGGGGCAAATTAGTGGACATTTTTTGGTTTGAGATTCGATGATAAAAATTTTGTGGATGGTTTAAGATGTTTCAGGACAAAGGGTTAGGCGAGGGTGACGGAAGGTTTGTGTGTGTTTTGGAGTTTGGTTAGGGTTTGGTGAGTGTAGTCAGGAACCTTCCAGCCATCCATCACTCGCGGACACTGGCACTGAATGGATGGGCGCCGCTGAGAGTTTGGCCCACTTGTGTTAAGGTGATTTGTGGCAGTGGACCTGAAACGAGAGAGAGAGAGAGAGAGAGAGAGAGAGAGAGAGAGAGAGAGAGAGAGAGAGAGAGAGAGAGAGAGAGAGAGAGAGAGAGAGAGAGAGGTGTTTGATGGTGTTTGGGGTTTACATAAAGACATAAGAAATAAGGGAAGCTGCAAGAAGCGACCAGGCTTACACGTGGCAGTCCCAGTATGAAATATACCTACCTATTTCCACTTATCATCCCCATCCATAAACCCGTCTAATCTTCTCTTAAAGCTCCTTAATGTCTTAGCACTAACAACATGATTACCGAGTCCGTTCCTCTCATCTACCACTCTATTTGAGAACCAATTTCTTCCTATCTCTTTCCTAAACCTAAATTTCTCAAGCTTGAACCCGTTATTTCTTGTTCTGTCCTGGTTGCTGATCCTAAGAATTTTACTTATGTTCCCCCCTTGTTATAACCCTAAATCTTTGCTTTCCCATGCCGGGAATCGAACCCGGGCCTCCTGGATGAAAACCAGGTATCCTAGCCACTAGACCACATGGGAATTACTGATCCTCGGAGCATCCCCCGTGCGGAGGCGTGTCAGACTCTCTCTCTCTCTCTCTCTCTCTCTCTCTCTCTCTCTCTCTCTCTCTCTCTCTCTCTCTCTCTCTCTCTCTCTCTCTCTCTCTCTCTCTCTCTCTCTCTCTCATAAGAACATAAGAACATAAGAAATAAGGGAAGCTGCAAGAAGCGACCAGGCCTACACGTGGCAGTCCCTGTATGAAATATACCTACCTATTTCCATCTGTTATCCCCATCCATAAACTTGTCTAATCTTCTCTTAAAGCTCTCTAGTGTCCTAGCACTAACTACATGATTACTAAGTCCGTTCCACTCATCTACCACTCTATTTGAGAACCAATTTTTTCCTATCTCCTTCCTAAACCTAAATTTTTTAAGCTTGAACCCGTTATTTCTTGTTCTACCCTGGTTGCTGATCCAAAGAATTTTGCCTACATCTCCCTTGTTATAACCCTTATACCACTTAAAGACTTCTATCAGGTCCCCTCTTAACCTACGTCTCTCTAAAGAATGTAAATTTAACAGCTTCAACCTCGCCTCGTAAGGAATACTCCTCATCCCCTGTATCCTTTTAGTCATTCTCCTCTGTACTGATTCTAATAGACCTATATCATTCCTGTAATGTGGGGACCAGAACTGCACAGCGTAGTCTAGATGAGGTCTGACCAGCGCCAAGTATAACTTTAATATTACTTCCGGCCTTCTACTTTTAACACTCCTAAAAAATGAATCCTAGTACCCTATTTGCCTTGTTTCTGGCTTCTATGCATTGTTTCCCTAGACGGAGTTCAGAGCTAACTATAACTCCTAAATCTTTCTCATACCCTGTACCTACCAGAGTTTGGTTGTTTATTGTGTACCTATTGTGTGGGTTTCTTCTACCTACGCTAAGCACTTTGCATTTATTGATATTAAATTGCATTTGTCATCTATCCGTCCATTCATTCATTCTATCTAAATCTGCCTGCAAGGCGATGGCATCCGATTCTGACCTAATCAATCTACCTATATTTGTGTCATCCGCAAATTTACTAACATCACTACTAATTCTACTATCCAAGTCATTGATATATATATTAGAAATCACAATGGCCCTAATACTGATCCCTGTGGCACCCCGCTAATTACATGACCCCACTCGGATTTCGAGCCGTTTATTACCACTCTCTGTCGCCTGTTACCAAGCCATGATCCTATCCAACCTAACACCTTCCCATCTATCCCGTGCGCCCTAACCTTTCTCAGGAGCCTTTGATGGGGCACCTTGTCAAATGCTTTACTAAAGTCCAGATATAAGATATCATAACTATCACCATTATCTACTGCCTCGTACACCTTACTGTAAAAGCTTAACAAGTTTGTCAGGCAAGACTTCCCCTTCGTGAAGCCATGCTGTGACTGATTTATCAAGTTATGTTTGTCTAAATGTTCCCTAATGTTCCTGGCTATTATTGACTCTAACATTTTACCTACAACTGAAGTTAAGCTGACAGGTCTATAATTAGACGCTAAAGTTTTATCTCCTTTCTTAAAGATGGGTACTACATTAGCCTGCCTCCACATTACTGGTACCTCATCTGACTCAGGTGATTTCCTAAAGACAGAAACTAACGGCTCACTAATAATCTCTTTACATTCCTTAAGTACTCTGGGATATATTTCATCAGGTCCTGGTGTCTTGAACTTTTTTTCCTATCTATCTCCTGTTCCACTATCTCCCTAGTTATGGAAATATCTGTCAGCTTCTCATTCTCATCTGCTCTAAACACCTGTTCACTATCTGGCATATCCTGCATGTTTTCCTGGGTGAAGACAGTTAAAAAATAATCATTCAGAAGTTTACTAATTTCCTCCCCAGAACTAACCAGCTCCCCATCTGCTGCGTTTAATGGATCTACAGTATCCTTATTTTTCGTCCTGTATAGCTGATAAAATCCCTTGGGGTCCGTCTTCGCCTGGCTGGCTACCTTTAATTCATAATTGTCCTTAGCTTTCCTCGTTAACTTCCTGACTGTTCTAACTAATTCATTATATTGTGTCCTTAAAACTTCTTCACCTGCCCTTAATCTCTTATATATACTTCTCTTACGCCCTATATAATGCTTTAACCTAGCAGTCATCCATTTAGGGTCATTTTTTTGTGATCTTATTGTTCTATACGGGATATTTGCTAACTGACCATACCTGTATGAACTTTATCTACGAAATATTTATACAATTCATCAACATTTACTTCACCTAATCCCCTCATCTCGTCCCCTACCATCCTCTCCCCTCCCTCTCTACTCGCCTCGACCTCACCTCTCTCATTTCAGCATGACCTGACATTCAGAGAGAGAGAGAGAGAGAGAGAGAGAGAGAGAGAGAGAGAGAGAGAGAGAGAGAGCATGAAAAGGAAATGATTATGTACTCTTTTAGCGGATTGTAAATTATATGTAAGGATGAATATGAATAGCACACACACACACACACACACACACACACACACACACACACACACACACACACACACACACCAGTAAACTTAACCCAATTGCAACCATTTTTTTCCTATTTTGCGTTTTTGCGTTTATTTTCCTTGTGTGTGTGTGTGTGTGTGTGTTTTGTCTGTGTTGAATATAATCCCAGCCAGAAAATAAAATACTTTTAATTATTAGTGTATGTTGTTTTGTGAATTGGTTTGTTGTTGAGCTTGGTATTTATTGGTTGTCCTGCGTATCGTGACATTTTTTACTCATTTTTATTCCCTTTTTAAAGTTTTGGGGTTGAAGCTTTTATGGATTTTAAAGCCTCGATATGGTAATAATTCTCATATGTCCTTTTTTATCATCTATCATTCATTTCATTTATGCATTCATTCATTGCATCCCTCTTTGTTTGTGTATTTGTTCTCTCTCTCTCTCTCTCTCTCTCTCTCTCTCTCTCTCTCTCTCTCTCTCTCTCTCTCTCTCTCTCTCTCTCTCTCTCTCTCTCTCTCTCTCTCTCTCTCTCTCTCTCTAATGAGGCAATTAACCCTGCCAGATCGGGCATCATAGCCTGCACTGCAGTAAGTTTAGCAAGCAGCCATTACTAGTGCATTGCTCTGAGAACCATTCACTAATTACTGGGCTGCATTCTTTTAAAACGATAACCTTCGAATTTTCAGAACACTCGGCAGATTTATTTCTTTTTGTGTCAGGTCTTTTTCTTTTCCTCGTGTGACCATCACTTTTTGAATTTCAGTCCATCCATGGATGAAAAATCGTAGCGATTTTGTATCAATTGTCTTTATGTAAAGCACGTATGACTTGTACCTAAATATATATATATATATATATATATATATATATATATATATATATATATATATATATATATATATATATATATATATATATATATATATATATATATATATATATATATATATATATATATATATATATATATATATATATATATATATATATATATATATATATATATATATATATTTATATATATATATATATATATTTTTTTTTTATTTAAGTGACAATTTATTCGTTTTTACCATTGTTTATCTGAGAATCGCAGCGTATGTTACCATAAATATGACATTGGTTATTTGCAAAGACTTTTTTACATGACAGTATTACATAAGTACATTTCGCTGAGTCCTTGCGGTTTTTTTAACTCGATATTTTCCCAAATATTGCCTCCAAAATTACCTGGATTATTTGCAAAATCGTTTTTTTTTTTTTTTTTTTATCATTATACATTACGACAAGCAAATACCCTTTGCGCAGTTCTTACATTTCTGTAACTCGAAATTGCCCCAAATGTTACTCAAAATCTAATCATTTACAAAACTTTTTATTTTACACCGCAGTAATTAATAAGTACATTTTGCACAATTCTTACGATTCTGTAACTCGAAATTGGCCCAAATATTCCACCAATATAGCCTGGACTTTAATAGTCCAGGCTATATTGCCTCATAAAATTTTACAGTGCTCAGCTCACTAATTGCTGCTTTCGTAGGTCAATGTGGAATCGTTTGAATGTCCACAGATAACAATTAGAATGCTGGAAATGAGACGAAATGACCTGCAGACCTGACAAGCGGCCATCAGGGTTGTCATTACCTGCGCATCACCTCGCTGCCTTCAAATTTCACCAAACGCTAACAAGGTAAACAGTATATTTAACAGGATGCCAGCCTGATAATGACTGGCAGTGCTCCTTCACCTGTAAGTATGATATATTAATGTTTATGAAAGATCACGCTAGATTGGACGCTCTGAAGGCAATAGAGTTTTGATTTTCACTTCATTAAACCTTTTGGTGAATAGAAGTGCAAACTGTTTCCCGTTCATTATTTCCCCGATGCATTTATTTGACGAATGTGGGAACGATATCGCCATAGTTATCGGATTCAGGGGAATTCTGTGTGTGTGTGTGTGTGTGTGTGTGTGTGTGTGTGTTGCACTGTTTCATTAATGTAATGGCAGTACTGTCTTCTCTTCACCAGCAGCTTCGTGCGGACAATTCATAGGAAAAAGTAATACATTTTATTGGCACAGTGACAATTCCTCGGTGACCTTCATGTTTCAGGTCCACGATGCAATAATGAAGGCTAATCAACCAATTAGTCCCACGCCACACTGCTGCCTCTCCATGCTATACTTTTCTCTCCATATTTCCTTTCCTCTCCTTTCGTTCTTCTTCCTTCCTCTTTCGTTTCCTCTTCCTTTCGTTTCTCTTTCCTCTCCTTTCGTTTCTCATTTATTTTTCATCTTGTTTATCCTTAATTTCCTTTCGTTTCTATTTAAATTTTTCCTTCATTTCCTTTTTCTGTCTTTGCTTTCTTTTCACTTCACCATTTCCTTTCCTTTCATTTACTCTTTTTTCCCTCTTTTCCTCTTCTTTTCCTTTTGTTTTTCCTCCATTTCTTTTCGTTTCTCCTTTTTTCTCTGGTTTTCCCTTCATTTCCTCTTTTCCTCCTCCCTTTCTTCTCTGGAATTTATCTCCTCGCTTTACTATTCCGATAAGTTGTTTTTTTTCAGTTACTTTCCTGTTCTTTTTCTTCCTTAAAGTTTCTCTGTCTCTCTCTCTCTCTCTCTCTCTCTCTCTCTCTCTCTCTCTCTCTCTCTCTCTCTCTCTCTCTCTCTCTCTCTCTTGGTTCACTTCATTGTCTTTTGGAGGCTCATGTTTCCCCGAGTCTCTTAAGGGAAATGACACGTGTATTTGCTGCTGGTCCAATCTTGGGTCACATTCCCTTCGATGTGTCTGGCAAGGTGACGTCACGCGTGTGGGCAGCGTCTTTGATGGTGATCGAAAACAGGTGCATGGTGTGTTTGGCGTAGGTTGTTTTTCATGTACAATGTGTGAACACGTTTTCTATTTAACGTGCTATTCATGGTTGTATAGAATCTTGTTTATTTTTGGTGAATGCGTGTCTGTTTTGTATCTACGGTGTTGGTGGTGTTGTTTGGTCATATTTGGTACTCTTCCCTTGTTGATCCTTAATTTGTCATATTCAGGATATTTTTTTTTTTTTATCAGGCATTTACTATATTTTCAATAACTCACCAGTAAACTTGATTTGTGGGCGGAGGAGTTCGTTGTTATATCACCGATTACTCTGTGTGTAGGAAGAGACATATGAAAACTTTGTCTGTGCTCCTGAAGTCTAAAGAGACCTATAATTGAAAGCATATTAAGAGAATATTAAATCTGAGTTTCCATACTACCTTTCCAACTTATCTGTGTTAATTTTCTCTACAACACCAATAACAGTTGTAGGTTAGTTACACCGTCCCTTGTCCCGCCACTAAGTCTGTCTAGGCTGAGTGCGAGGCGAGCACCTTTTGGAATCCATCTGTTCAATCCGCCTCGTCGTTTACTTTGCTTCCCACAATCTTTCTCCTTCCCCTGCTGCGTCCTTGTTTAGGCTGGTTGGTACACCTGTCCGCCTCCGCCCAGGTGTCGGACGCCGTCTCACAGTTGTTGTTTGTCGTGTAACTGTGACTGTAACTCTCCCTTACTGACTCAATCTTCGTATATTGATCATCATTTTGTTTTTTAGGGTGTTTTGTTTTCTTTGTGTGTGTGTGTGTGTGTCGGAACTTTTGTCTTTCTCTTGTGTGTGTGTGTGTGTGTGTGTGTGTGTGTGTGTGTGTGTGTGTATGTGTGTGTGTGTGTGTGTGTGTGTGTGTGTGTATGTGTATGTGTGTATGTTTCCCGAGGTTGTGTTGTTGGTTTCGTCTTGTATACCTAATACAGACTTGCCCTTGACTGCACACTCCGCCACATACGTCAGACGGACTGTTGCCTCACAATCTGGATCTGCAGTGTTTCCTGTTGTTTGCGGGCTGGCGAACCTTACGAGGAAGATGAAGTGCCCGCATCTCATACATATTATTGTATTGCTTCTTGCCTGCCTCTTCTTTACTGCTGACACTTGCAAGTCTTACACAGAGGCTCGCAGCCCTCAGTTCGTCTCGGCAGACAGCGTGAAGACCTGAGTAGGGGAGATTGGTGGCCACTTATGTTATTTCATGTCGTTGGAACTTCCTCTTTGGTAGATAACTCGCAGTGATAGGAATAAGTTGTGTAAGGAGTTCAGTAACCTATGGAATTAATACTCATTGAATCACAGGTGAAAGCAGTTGCCGTGAGTGAGGCAGGAAAGTCGTTCACCGTGTAATGGAAGTATTTATAGCACATTTCTTTCACAATACCTGCTGTTGCTTCCGTCACGTTGTTATGTCCTGTACAAAAGAGAAGTCGCTGGTTTCACATGCTTTGGTTTGTGAAAAGTATAATGTTATAGATGAATCGGTCATAAGCTGTTAGTTTCTTCAAGGTAGTACGTCTCCAGCAGAATAAATCTATGGTTTACACAGAATTGTTTGATTAGTGCTAATTATTGTGTTGCAGATGAATAGATCAGGCATTTTTCAAACTGCAACGTTAGTGATCATTAACAGGAATCACCGTTGTTACTAGTAAGAAATATTTCAATTACGTACATAACATTCTCCTCAGAGGAGGAGGCAGTAGACACCTGCCGAAACGATAATTACTCCCAGTGAGGTCTAAAGCACTGTTCAGGGGGTGCTGTGAACTTATCATTAAACCCAGCTGTGACCTCACTGAACGTTTCCCTTTGAGTCTCACAACACAAGGGGGCAGTCACAGCCTGCCCTCTAAAGACAACTCTCTTCCTCCTCACAAAACTACAAGCACCTAATAACACACACACCTTTCACTCAAAAATTTTAAAATCATCATGGCGACTCCTACACCAGCCTCGGAGTTACCATCTGGGGAGGGGGACCATAAATGTCCCCAGGTCGGACTGCCTTTCTGTCGACGACCCTAAGTGTCTTGACACCCCCCCTCAACTTTTTCTTCATTAACTTCTGCAACATTCGCGGTCTAAGATCTAATTTTCAATCTGTAGAACACCACCTCTCCTCTTCTAAACCTCATCTTCTTTTCCTCACTGAAACTCAGGTGTCTGAGGCAACTGAGAGTAGCCCCTTTTCTGTTCCCTCCTACTTTCTCTATCCTCATTTTCGATCCAAAGCTGGATGCTGCGTTTATGTGCGCAATGACTTAACCTGCTCTCGTGCCCACGCTCTTGAATCTTCCGAGTTTTCCACCATCTGGCTACGACTACAGAGTCACTCTCATACTAAATTTATCTGTGCTGTATACCTCTCTCCTAACTCCTCTGACTATAAGAAATTCTTTGACTACTTAACTTCCAAAGTGGAGCACATTCTGACCCTCTTCCCTTTTGCAGAGATCTCCATTCTTGGAGACTTCAATGTTCACCACCAGCTTTGTCTTTCCTCTCCCTTCACTGACCATCCTGGTGAACTAGCCTACAACTTTGCTATCCTCCATGACCTAGAGCAATTGGTGCAACACCCTACTCGTATTCCTGACCGTCTTGGAGATACACCCAACATTCTTGACCTTTTCCTGACCTCTAATCCTTCTGCTTATGCTGTCACCCTTTCTTCTCCGTTGGGCTCCTCCGATCACAATCTCATATCTTTATCTTGTCCTATCACTCCAACCCCTCCTCAGGATCCCCCTAAGCGAAGGTGCTTCTGGCGTTTTGCCTCTGCTAGTTGGAGGGACCTGAGGAGGTATTTTGCTGATTTTCCTTGGAATGACTACTGCTTCCGTGTCGGAGACCCGTCTTTGTGTGCTGAGCGCATAACAGAGGTGATAGTGTCTGGCATGGAGGCGTACATTCCTCACTCTTTTTCTCGTCCTAAACCTTCTGAAGTCTAAACCTTGGTTTAACACAGCTTGTTCTCGTGCTATACATGATAGAGAGGTGGCCCACAAAAGTACTTAAGCCTTCCATCAACAGAATCTCATGCACTTTATATTTCTGCCCGGAACCATGCCAAGTCTGTTCTCCAACTAGCCAAAAACTCCTTCATTAACAGAAAATGTCAAAACCTTTCAAGATCTAACTCCCCTCGTGATTTCTGGCATCTAGCCAAAAATATCTCCAATAACTTTGCTTCTTCTTTCCCTCCTCTACTTCAACCAGATGGCACCACTGCTATCACATCTATTTCTAAAGCTGAACTCTTTGCTCAAACCTTTGGTAAAAACTCTACCTTGGACGATTCTGGGCTTGTTCCTCCCTCTCCTCCACCCTCTGACTACTTCATGCCACGTATTAAAATTCTTCGCAATGATGTTTTCCATGCCCTCGCTGGCCTAAACCCTCGGAAGGCTTATGGACGTGATGGGGTCCCTCCTATTGTTCTCCGAAACTGTGCCTCCGTGCTTGCACCTTGCCTAGTCAAACTCTTTCAGCTCTGTCTGTCAACATCTACCTTTCCTTCTTGCTGGAAGTTTGCCTACATTCAACCTGTTCCTAAAAAGGGTGACCGCTCTAATCCCTCAAACTACCGTCCTATTGCTTTAATTTCCTGCTTATCTAAAGTTTTTGAATCTATCCTCAACAGGAAGATTCTTAAACATCTATCACTTCACAACCTTCTATCTGATCGCCAGTATGGGTTCCGTCAAGGCCGCTCTACTGGTGATCTTCTGGCTTTCCTTACTGAGTCTTGGTCATCCTCTTTTAGAGATTTTGGTGAAACTTCTGCTGTTGCCTTGGACATATCAAAAGCCTTTGATAGAGTCTGGCACAAAGTTTTGATTTCCAAACTACCCTCCTACGGTTTCTATCCTTCTCTCTGTAACTTCATCTCAAGTTTCCTTTCTGACCGTTCTATTGCTGCTGTGGTAGACGGTCACTGTTCTTCTCCTAAATCTATTAACAGTGGTGTTCCTCAGGGTTCTGTCCTGTCACCCATTCTCTTCTTATTATTCATTAATGATCTTCTAAACCAAACTTCTTGTCCTATCCACTCCTACGCTGATGATACCACCCTGCACTTTTCCACGTCTTTTCATAGACGTCCAACCCTTCAGGAGGTAAACATATCACGCAGGGAAGCCACAGAACGCTTGACTTCTGATCTTTCTAAAATTTCTGATTGGGGCAGAGCAAACTTGGTATTGTTCAATGCCTCAAAAACTCAATTCCTCCATCTATCAACTCGACACAACCTTCCAGACAACTATCCCCTCTTCTTCAATGACACTCAACTGTCCCCCTCTTCTACACTGAACATCCTCGGTCTGTCCTTTACTTATAATCTGAACAGGAAACTTCACATCTCATCTCTAGCTAAAACAGCTTCTATGAAGTTAGGTGTTCTAAGACGTCTCCGCCAGTTTTTCTCACCCCCCCAGCTGCTAACTCTGTACAAGGGCCTTATCCGTCCATGTATGGAGTATGCTTCACATGTCTGGGGGGATTCCACTCATACTGCTCTTCTAGACAGGGTGGAATCAAAAGCTTTTCGTCTCATCAACTCCTCTCCTCTAACTGACTGTCTTCAGCCTCTCTCTCACCGCCGCAATGTTGCATATCTAGCTGTCTTCTACCGCTATTTTCATGCTAACTGCTCTTCTGATCTTGCTAACTGCATGCCTCCCCTCCTTCCGTGGCCTCGCTGCACAAGACTTTCTTCTTTCTCTCACCCCTATTCTGTCCACCTCTCTAACGCAAGAGTTAACCAGTATTCTCAATCATTCATCTTTTTCTCTGGTAAACTCTGGAACTCCCTGCCTGCTTTTGTATTTCCACCTTCCTACGACTTGAATTCCTTCAAGAGGGAGGTTTCAAGACACTTATCCACCAATTTTTGACCACTGCTTTGACCCTTTTATGGGACTGGCATTTCAGTGAGCATTTTTTTTATTAGATTTTTGTTGCCCTTGGCCAGTGTCCTTCCTACATAAAAAAAAAAAAAAAAAACAGTCGCCTTTCCCCACGCTCTTCGCCCCCCGTGACGGACTGTCCTTCTTTTCCTGCTTACTCTACATCTCAATAACGCGGATCACCACAACCGCCTTCTACCCCGCCCAGCGCTGCCGCTCCTACGAAGCAAGGGAGCAAATTTCGCTGGGCTCCTTCTGGCGCTTTTCTCTCTCAAATGGTCGCAGTTCGTTCGGTAGTCTTGCTCAGCGGCGATACCACTGGAACTTGTACCGTAAAGACTCTTGCTGCTCTTTGTTCCTGTTCGTTTCGGAGAGATGTCACTTTTTTTGTCATTAATTTTTTTTCTCTTTTTTTTTTCTATTAATAATTAGTTTTAGGTATCCGTTTTCTGTTTGACTTTTCTTTTTAACTTTTTTTTTTATTTAATTTGTCTTAATGGGGCAAAGTTTAAGTTTGCTCGTTTATTGTTTTTCCTTTATTTTTGTTGTTGTGTTATTTAAGTGCATCGTGTATGCTTCATAAACACACATACACACACACACACACACACACACACACACACACGCACACACACACACACACACACACACACACACACACACATGATTGTGTAGACACCTACGTGACGTTTATAAAATGATAAATGAAATGAAATAAGAGAGAGAGAGAGAGAGAGAGAGAGAGAGAGAGAGAGAGAGAGAGAGAGAGAGAGAGAGAGAGAGAGAGAGAGAGAGAGAGAGAGAGAGAGAGAACAGGAGGAAAGGATGTGTGTTAGGAATGGGGTGTGGGAGGGAGAGACAGTGAGAGATTGCCGTGTCTGAGAGAGAAACAGGTAAATTAATCATCAGTAAATTAATCATCAGCACACCTGGGAATATATAGTAGAGGTGAGGAGGAGGGAAGACACAGAAGAGAACAGGTAGGAAGGAAGGTCAACACACACACACACACACCACACACACACACACACACACACACACACACAGAGAGAGAGAGAGAGAGAGAGAGAGAGAGAGAGAGAGAGAGAGAGAGAGAGAGAGAGAGAGAGAGAGAGAGAGTCTCTCCACTGAATTCCTCTCCAGGCGTTTGTGAACTTGTGTAAAGCTTTAATATACGCTTCAATACATATATTCTCTCTCTCTCTCTCTCTCTCTCTCTCTCTCTCTCTCTCTCTCTCTCTCTCTCTCTCTCTCTCTCTCTCTCTCTCTCTCTTTCCCTTCCACGCTCCCTTCCTTTTAGTGTCCCTGTTTACGTCCCTATGAGTGTAATGAGCCTTTTTGGCCCGTATTGTTGTGGCGTGCTTTGATGGCCAGGGTGTGGGCGGCGTGGGTTCACTGCTGATTTCCGTTCGCCGTCTTGCTATCGTCGTCGTTGTTGTCGTTTTAGTCCTCGGTTTTCGTCCTCGTCCTCGTCCTTCTCCTCTCCTTTATTAGCGATATTTTATATATATATATATATATATATATATATATATATATATATATATATATATATATATATATATATATATATATATATATATATATATATATACTCGTATATATATATATATATATATATATATATATATATATATATATATATATATATATATATATATATATATATATATATATATATATATATATATTTTTTTTTTTTTTTATGTAAGAGGAGCACTGGCTTAGAGTATCAAAAAAGGAAGAAAGGGAAAAGATCCACCGACAATGCCAGTCCCCAGAGAGAAAGCCAGAATGGTTATCCAAAACTGGAGGATAAGTGTCTTTAAATTTTTCCTCGTAATGGCCACGTCTTTCCCTTTCCCTCTTGGTCGTTCATATCGCCCTCCACCCCATCCCTTCGCCTGCCCTTTGTTTACGCACGCAGGACTCACCGCCTCAGTCCAGATGGAGAGAATCATATTTGTTATTCGTGTTCTGCTAATACGTCACTGAGTTGTCGGTATTGCTATTGGAGCGTTTGAAGGAAAAACGTGATTGGCTATTGACGTATTCAGAGACAAAATGTATTGCTATTGCAGTGTTTGCTGATGCCGCTTGATACTCATCACTCGTACACTGACAGAAGCAGGAAACAAATGCCATTCATGAAGAGCGAACACCGGAACGAGTCGTCAAATTTGGAAGTCAGCGGGGACACCAGCCAGACAACAGAGGACGGGACAATTTTTTAGGCAACTGTTACGAACACGCGGGAATAATCAATGCAGCTAGGCAGAGCATTACCCCTCAGCCTCGCTTTATGTGAGATTGTGAGTATGGAAGAATAGTCGGTTTGGCATTCGTGAGGAAAAAAAAAAAAAGAAATGTCAGAGAAGTTAATATGGCCACTTTGAAATTGTAAAATGTTAGTGTCTGAGAATTTCATTAATTCAGTTATGACATTTATGAAGAAATCGGAATTCTGTTTGGAAGGGAATCCTAAAAAAAGTTTCAGTATTGTTGATGCATTCACCTTCCAGGGAATCGAAATAACAACATTCAGATTTCAGCTTCACCTTCCAAAACAAACATGTAATTTCCCTGCACTAAGTCTCATCAGACCTCCAGTGGGCCACGCAGGTCAGCTTTAGCGAACCCAATATCTCTTCAGCGCAGTTGATATCGCCTACGTAATGTCATATGAGAGGAGACTAGAAACACAAAATTGGCTTTTTCTTCCTGTCAAAGCTCACCTGCCGACCCGACATGAATAAACACTTCTGGCATCTAGCCAAAAATATCTCCAATAACTTTGCTTCTTCTTCTTTCCCTCCTTTATTTCAACCAGATGGCACCATTGCTATCACATCTGTTTCTAAAGCTGAACTCTTCGTTCAAACCTTTGCTAAAAACTCTACCTTGGACGATTCTGGGCTTGTTCCTCCCTCTCCTCCACCCTCTGACTACTTCATGCCATGTATTAAAATTCTTCGTAATGATGTTTTCCATGCCCTCGCTGGCCTAAACCCTCGGAAGGCTTATGGACCTGATGGGGTCCCTCCTATTGTTCTCCGAAACTGTGCCTCCGTGCTTGCACCTTGCCTAGTCAAACTCTTTCAGCTCTGTCTGTCAACATCTACCTTTCCTTCTTGCTGGAAGTTTGCCTACATTCAACCTATTCCTAAAAAGGGTGACCGTTCTAATCCCTCAAACTACCGTCCTATTGCTTTAATTTCCTGCCTATCTAAAGTTTTTGAATCTATCCTCAACAGGAAGATTCTTAAACATCTATCACTTCACAACCTTCTATCTGATCGCCAGTATGGGTTCCATCAAGGCCGCTTTACTGGTGATCTTCTGGCTTTCCTTACTGAGTCTTGGTCATCCTCTTTTAGAGATTTTGGTAAAACTTTTGCTGTTGCCTTGGACATATCAAAAGCTTTTTATAGAGTCTGGCACAAAGCTTTGATCTCCAAACTACCCTCCTACGGCTTCTTTCCTTCTCTCTGTAACTTCATCTCAAGTTTCCTTTCTGACCGTTCTATTGCTGCTGTGGTAAACGGTCACTATTCTTCTCCTAAATCTATTAACAGACTTCTCCGCCAGTTTTTCTCACTCCCCCAGCTGCTAACTCTGTAAAAGGGCCTTATCCGTCCATGTATAGAGTATGCTTCACATGTCTGGTGGGGGTTCCATTCATACTGCTCTTCTAGACAGGGTGGAATCAAAAGCTTTTCGTCTCATCAACTCCTCTCCTCTAACTGACTGTCTTCAGCCCCTCTCTCACCGCCGCAATGTTGCATATCTAGCTGTCTTCTACCGCTATTTTCATGCTAACTGCTCTTCTGATCTTGCTAACTGCATGTCTCCCCTCCTTCCGCGGCCTCGCTGCACAAGACTTTCTTCTTTCTCTCACCCCTATTCTGTCCACCTCTCTAACGCAAGAGTTAACCAGTATTCTCAATCATTCATCCCTTTCTCTGGTAAACTCTGGAACTCCTTGCCTGCTTTTGTATTTCCACCTTCCTATGACTTGAATTCCTTCAAGAGGAAGGTTTCAAGACACTTATTCATCAATTTTTGACCACTGCCTTGACCCTTTTATGGGACTGGCATTTCAATGGGCATTTTTTTTTTATTGGATTTTTGTTGCCTTTGGCCAGTGTCCCTCCTACATAAAAAAAAAGACAAACTTTTTGTTGCCATCGAAAACGGTACAAATCTTCTTTCGGTTCTGAAAAAAAAAAGTAATCGTAATGAAGGCAACACGTCCACTGGTTTTGTTAAGTTCCGGAAAGCCTTTTTAAAAAATTCACATCATGAAGGAATGGAACAAGCTCCCGAACAGCGTCGTGTGATGAAACACAATGACCTTGTTAAAAAATCACGTCGGTGAGTGTTTTGGAAAGAATCGACGTTTAGTGTGGCAATAATTTCTCATATGAACGTTTCTCTTCGTCATCACATAAATTCTCTCTCTCTCTCTCTCTCTCTCTCTCTCTCTCTCTCTCTCTCTCTCTCTCTCTCTCTCTCTCTCTCTCTCTCTCTCTCTCTCTCTCTCCGCACCTTAAAGTACTGAGCAATAGCCGGCACCACGCCAGTCCCTGAACCCATTAGTATTACTTTACATCGCACAAATTCCTGTGCCGAAATAGAGTTATACACCAAGCTGGAAAATAGATAAGACTCTGAAAGGGCATAGGCGATTGTAAGGCTCGGGTGGGTGTTTACTCATTCAGTGCGAGAAGGAAAGTACTGCCGCCATATTGTCTGGTTGAGTTCCGCACTGAGTAAGTTTATTCTATTTACTATAAAAACACAGTACTCCCCTATGCGAGGTTCTATTCCCTACTGGTTCGTTGAAATCTGGATTTCCTGTGGCTCTTGTGTGCGTCCAGTTCCATGTATTTCTGTTCGATGGGTGTTTGTCGAGGAAATGGGAGAGGAAGTCGTGTTTTATGAAGGACTGTAGGGTTTGTTCAATTTTGTTTTGTTAAAGTGCGCAAGGAAAACGATAATGAAGGTTTCTATGTAGAGGTGATTCTTTTTTTTTCCTTCTTTACTTGATGTTTGTTTCACAGATTTAAGTTTTAGTACCAGATTTTTGTTTTATTTATTTACAGACTAGATACAGACTAGAAGACATAGAAACAGACTGGGTGAAGAGTGAGAGAGGAGTTAGGCAAGGTTGTATATTGCCACTAACCCTTTTTAGCCAGTATACAGAGAAGCTAGCAGCCAGGATGAGAAGAATGAATGTAGGGGTAAGTGTGGGGAACGATAAAGTATGTGTACTCCTTTATGCAGATGACGTAGTTGTTATGAGTGAATCGGCAGACGAGCTTCAAAGTCTGTTGGATGTTGTGGATGGCTATGGAAAAGACTTTGTAGTAAGTTTTGGCAGTGAGAAAAGCAAGCTAATGATTGTGAATAGGTCAGAGGATGAAAGTAATGTGGTGTGGAGACTTGGAGAGAATGAGTTGAGACAGGTGCAACAATACAAGTACTTAGGGATGTGGATGAGTCCTAGTGGGTGTGCAAAGGCAAAGAATGAAAAGATAAGTATGGTAAACCAGTGGGTAGGTCGATTGGGAAGCGCGGCAAGGATGAGAGCAAGTAAGTATGATGTGTTGAAAAAAGTGTGGAAGAGTGTGGCTGTGCCAAGTATAATGTATGCTATGGAGGTGATTGCATGGAATGAAAGTGAAACTGATAAGTTAGAAGTGGGCCAGAATAGAGTAGCAAGGATGGCACTGAGTGCACCGAGGTGCACAGCAGTTGAAGCCTTGAGAGGTGACATGGGATGGAGCACATTCAGAGAAAGACTGACAAAAGCCACATTTAGGTACAAGATTAGGCTTGAGAGAATGGATGATGCAAGAATAGCAAGGAAGGTGTACCTATGGAATGAAAGTGGAAGCAAATGGAGGAAGAGATGCATGAGAATGACAGACAGGAATGGATTGCAAGTGGTGTGGGCGATAAGAATGGCTGGTAGGAATCAAAATGAGCGTGAATGGGTGGTAACAAGAGGAGGCAGAGTGGGAGCCGAATGGGATGTGAGAAAATGGAAGAATGAGATAAACAAAGAAGTGAAATGTGTGGGATTGAATGAATGGAAGAATGAAATGGAAAGAAAGAAGACCCTGGAATGATACAAAGAAAAAGA
>NW_026973772.1:265000-272911 GCF_035594125.1 Scylla paramamosain | reverse complement strand
TTATATATATATATATATATATATATATATATATATATATATATATATATATATATATATATATATATATATATATATATATATATATATATTTTTTTTTTTATGTAGGAGTGACACTAGGGCAACAAAAATCTGAAAAAAAAAAGTACTGAAATGCCAGTCCCATAAAAGGGTCAAAGCAGTGGTCAAAAATTGGTGATAAGTGTTTTGAAACCTCCCTCTTGAAAGAATTCAATTGTAGGAAGGTAGAAATACAGAAGCAGGCAGGGAGTTCCAGAGTTTAACAGAGAAAATGAATGACTGAGAATACTGGTTAACTCTTGCATTAGAGAGGTGGACAGAATATGAGAGAAAGAAGAAAGTCTTGTGCAGCGAGGCTGCGGAAACATGCAGTTAGCAAGATCAGAAGAGCTTAGCATGAAAATAGCGGTAGAAGACAGCTAGATATGCAACACTGCAGCGGTGACATAACTGAAGACATCAGTTAGAGGAGAGGAGTTGATAACGAAAAGCTTTTATTCCACCCTGTCTAGAAGAGCATATATTCCCCCCAGACATGTAAGCATACTCCATATAAGGCCCTTGCAAATTAGCATTAAAACTGGCAGATACATCTCAAAACACCTAACTTCATAAGAAGCATTTTAGCTAGAGATATGTGAAGTTTAGTTATATTATAAGAAAGGACAGAGCGAGGATGTTCAGTGTAGATATAATATTGAGTGTATTGATATAATAGTTGTCTGGAAGTATTTTCATTGATAGATGGAGGAATTATTTATTATATTGAACAATACCAAGTTTATCTGTCCCAATAGAATATTTTATATATATATATATATATATATATATATATATATATATGTTTATTTATATTACTATGAAATATATGGAATATATATATATATATATATATATATATATATAGTTTATTTATATATATATATATATATATATATATATATATATATATATATATATATATATATACCACTGTTAATATATTTATATATATATATATATACCGTCTACCATATAGCAATATCACGTCACAAAGGAAACTTAAGATGAAGTTAATATATAATATAGATATATATATAGTTTATATATCATAATTTTAGACTCTATCAAATATTTTATATGTCCATAGGCAACAGCATATATATTTATATTTTAATATAATTTAGGCAATATATATATATATAGTTAATTCTAGAATATTTCTATGAGGAAACTTAAGAAACTTAATATATAATATAAATATTATGCATTATTCTATACATATATATATCATTTATTTTATATCACATGTTGGTATGGTAATTGTATATATTCTATATATATATAATATATATATTATATAATATATATATATATATATATATAAAAATATATCAATTCATTGATGATATATACAGAAAGTTCTCTCCACAAAGATGCGAAGTAATTATCAATGAGGTAACACATCCACTGAATGGCCATTACCAAAAGTTACCCTAAGGGAAAAGGCTGAGATCATCAAAATGTAAAACAGCCCGATTGTGTAAGTCCTTTGTGCCGGCAAGTATCACAATTTTAAATAATGGCCCTCTCAACATATCATAGCTAACTATACTAAGACTTGGGAACCAGTTACCAGTTATCTTTTTATGTACCAGTTATCTTTTTATGTTTTAATCGTGTGAGTATGAATATTTTAGATTAATAAGACCTGTTAGTTTTAGACCTTGTATGAAAGATTCAATCTTTTATCAAAACACACAAGACAAATTTCATGTATGTTACGTGACCAATAAATAAATATTATTATTATTATTATTATTAAAAGTTTCAGCAAAATCTCTAAAAGAGGATGACCAAGACTCAAACTTTTAATAATAATAACAAACTTTTAATAATAATAAAACAAACTTTTAATAAATAATAATAATCATAATATTTATTTATTGGTCACGTAACTTACATGAAATTTGTCTTGTGTGTTTTCATAAAAGATTAAATCATTCATATATATATATATATATATATATATATATATATATATATATATATATATATATATATATATATATATATATATATATATATATATATAAGCCTTCCATCAGCAGAATCTCATGCACTTTATATTTCTGCCCAGAACCATGCCAAGTCAGTTCTCCAACCAGCCAAAAACTCCTTCATTAACAGAAAGTGTCAAAATCTTTCAAGATCTAACTCCCCTCGTGACTTCTGGCATCTAGCCAAAAAATATCTCCAATAACTTTGCTTCTTCTTCTTCCCCTCCTTTATTTCAACCAGAAGGCACCAATGCCATCACATCTATTTCTAAGGCTTATGGACCTGATGGGGTCCCTCCTATTGTTCTCCGAAACTGTGCCTCCGTGCTTGCACCTTGCCTAGTCAAACACTTTCAGCTCTCTGTCAACATCTACCTTACCTTCTTGCTGGAAGTTTGCCTACATTCAACCTGTTCCTAAAAAGGGTGACCGTTCTAATCCCTCAAACTACCGTCCTATTGCTTTAATTCTGCCTATCTAGAGTTTTTGAATCTATCCTCAACAGGAAGATTGTTAAACATCTATCACTTCACAACCTTCTATCTGATCGCCAGTATGGGTTCCGTCAAGGCCACTCTACTGGTGATCCTTTCCTTACTGAGTCTTGGTCATCCTCTTACTTAGAGATTTGGGTGAAACTTCACATCTCATTGCCTTGGACATAAAACAGCTTCTATGATCTTTTGATAGAGTCTGGCACAAAGCTTTCATTTCTCAAACTACCCTCCTACGGTTTCTATCCTTCTCTCTGTAACTTCATCTCAAGTTTCCTTTCTGACCGTTCTATTGCTGCTGTGGTAGACGGTCACTGTTCTTCTAAATCTATTAACAGTGGTGTTCCTCAGGGTTCTGTCCTGTCACCCACTTTCTTCTTATTATTCATCAATGACCTATACCTATAAACCAAACTTCTTGTCCTATCCACTCCTACGCTGATGACACCACCCTGCACTTTTCCGCATCTTTTCATAGACGTCCAACCCTTCAGGAGGTAAACATTTCATGAAGAAAAGCCACAGGATGCCTGACTTCTGATCTTTCTAAAATTTCTGATTGGGGCAGAGCAAATGGTAATGTTTAAGTCAAAAACTCAATTCTCCATCTATCAACTCAACATAACCTTCCAGACAACTATTCTTCTTCAATGACACTCAACTGTCCCCTCTTCCACACTGAACATCCTCGGTCTGTCCTTTATATAATCTGAACTGGAAACTTCACATCTCATCTCTAGCTAAAACAGCTTCTAGTTAAGCATTCTGAGATATTCTGCCAGTTTTTTCTCACCACCCCCCCAGCTGCTAACTCTGTACATTTTTTTTTTTTATGTAGGAGTGACACTGGCAAACAAAAATCCAATAAAAAATATGCCCATTGAAATGTCAGTCCCATAAAAAGGTCAAAGCAGTGGTCAAATATATTGATATATATATATATATATATATATATATATATATATTCAAGTATAGGAAGGTGGAAATACAGAAGCAGGCAGGGAGTTCCAGAGTTTACCAGAAAAAGGGATGAATGATTGAGAATACTGGTTAACTCTTGCGTTAGAGAGGTGGACACATATATATATATATATATATATATATATATATATATATATATATATATATATATATATATATATATATATATATATATATATATATATATATATTTATATATATATATATATATATATATATATATATATATATATATATATATATATATATATATATATATATATATATATATATATATATATATATATATATATATATATATATATATATATATATATTTATATATATATATATATATATATATATATATATATTTATATATATATATATTTATATATATTATATATATTTATATATATATATATATATATTTATATATATATATATATATATATATATATATATATATATATATATATATATATATATATATATATATATATATATATATATATATATATATATATATATATATATATATATATATATATATATATATATATATATATATATATATATATATATATATATATATATATATATATATATATATATATATATATATATATATATATATATATATATATATATATATATATATATATATATATATATATATATATATATATATATATATATATATATATATATATATATATATATATATATATATATATATATATATATATATATATATATATATATATATATATATATATATATATATATATATATATATATATATATATATATATATATATATATATATATATATATATATATATATATATATATATATATATATATATATATATATATATATATATATATATATATATATATATATATATATATATATATATATATATATATATATATATATATATATATATATATATATATATATATATATATATATATATATATATATATATATATATATATATATATATATATATATATATATATATATATATATATATATATATATATATATATATATATATCATTAAACCCAGCTGTGACCTCACTGAACGTTTCCCTTTGTGTCTCACAACACAATAGTCACAGCCTGCCCTCTAAAGACAACTCTCTTCCTCCACACAAAACTACAAGCACCTAATAACACACACACCCTTCACTCCAAAAATTTTAAAATCATGGCGACTCCTACACCAGCCTCGGAGTCCCCATCTGGGGAGGGGACCATAAATGTCCCCAGGTCGGACTGCCTTTCCGTTTCGACGACCCTAAGTGTCTTGACACCCCCCTCAACTTTTTCTTCATTAACTTCTGCAACATTCGCGGTCTAAGATCTAATTTTCAATCTGTAGAACACCACCTCTCCTCTTCTAAACCTCATCTTCTTTTCCTCACTGAAACTCAGGTGTCTGAGGCAACTGACAGTAATCCCTTTTCTGTTCCCTCCTACTTTCTCTATCCTCATTTTCGATCCAAAGCTGGATGCTGCGTTTATGTGCGCAATGACTTAACCTGCTCTCGTGCCCACGCTCTTGAATCTTCCGAGTTTTCCACCATCTGGCTACGACTACAGAGTCATTCTCATACTAAATTTATCTGTGCTGTATACCTCTCTCCTAACTCCTCTGACTATAAGAAATTCTTTGACTACTTAACTTCCAAAGTGGAGCACATTCTGACCCTCTTCCCTTTTGCAGAGATCTCCATTCTTGGAGACTTCAATGTTCACCACCAGCTTTGGCTTTCCTCTCCCTTCACTGACCATCCTGGTGAACTAGCCTACAACTTTGCTATCCTCCATGACCTAGAGCAATTGGTGCAACACCCTACTCGTATTCCTGACCGTCTTGGAGATACGCCCAACATTCTTGACCTTTTCCTGACCTCTAATCCTTCTGCTTATGCTGTCACCCTTTCTTCTCCGTTGGGCTCCTCCGATCACAATCTCATATCTTTATCTTGTCCTATCACTCCAATCCCTCCTCAGGATCCCCCTAAGCGAAGGTGCCTCTGGCGTTTTGCCTCTGCTAGTTGGGGGGACCTGAGGCGGTATTTTGCTGATTTTCCTTGGAATGACTACTGCTTCCGTGTCAGAGACCCGTCTTTGTGTGCTGAGCACATAACAGAGGTGATAGTGTCTGGCATGGAGGCGTACATTCCTCACTCTTTTCTCGTCCTAAACCTTCTAAACCTTGGTTTAACACAGCTTGTTCTCGTGCTATACATGATAGAGAGGTGGCCCACAAAAGGTACTTAAGCCTTCCTTCACCAGAATCTCATGCACTTTATATTTCTGCCCGGAACCATGCCAAGTCTGTTCTCCAACTAGCCAAAAACTCCTTCATTAACAGAAAATGTCAAAACCTTTCAAGATCTAACTCCCCTCGTGATTTCTGGCATCTAGCCAAAAATATCTCCAATAACTTTGCTTCTTCTTCTTTCCTCCTCTACTTCAACCAGATGGCACCACTGCTATCACATCTATTTCTAAAGCTGAACTCTTTGCTCAAACCTTTGCTAAAAACTCTACCTTGGACGATTCTGGGCTTGTTCCTCCCTCTCCTCCACCCTCTGACTACTTCATGCCTCGTATTAAAATTCTTCGTAATGATGTTTTCCATGCCCTCGCTGGCCTAAACCCTCAGAAGGCTTATGGACCTGATGGGGTCCCTCCTATTGTTCTCCGAAACTGTGCCTCCGTGCTTGCACCTTGCCTAGTCAAACTCTTTCAGCTCTGTCTGTCAACATCTACCTTTCCTTCTTGCTGGAAGTTTGCCTACATTCAACCTGTTCCTAAAAAGGGTGACCGCTCTAATCCCTCAAACTACCGTCCTATTGCTTTAATTTCCTGCTTATCTAAAGTTTTTGAATCTATCCTCAACAGGAAGATTCTTAAACATCTATCACTTCACAACCTTCTATCTGATCGCCAGTATGGGTTCCGTCAAGGCCGCTCGACTGGTGATCTTCTGGCTTTCCTTACTGAGTCTTGGTCATCCTCTTTTAGAGACTTTGGTGAAACTTTTGCTGTTGCCTTGGACATATCAAAAGCCTTTGATAGAGTCTGGCACAAAGCTTTGATTTCCAAACTACCCTCCTACGGTTTCTATCCTTCTCTCTGTAACTTCATCTCAAGTTTCCTTTCTGACCGTTCTATTGCTGCTGTGGTAGACGGTCACTGTTCTTCTCCTAAATCTATTAACAGTGGTGTTCCTCAGGGTTCTGTCCTGTCACCCACTCTCTTCTTATTATTCATTAATGATCTTCTAAAACAAACTTCTTGTCCTATCCACTCCTATGCTGATGATACCACCCTGCACTTTTCCACGTCTTTTCATAGACGTCCAACCCTTCAGGAGGTAAACATATCACGCAGGGAAGCCACAGAACGCCTGACTTCTGATCTTTCTAAAATTTCTGATTGGGGCAGAGCAAACTTGGTATTGTTCAATGCCTCAAAAACTCAATTCCTCCATCTATCAACTCGACACAATCTTCCAGACAACTATCCCCTCTTCTTCAATGACACTCAACTATCCCCCTCTTCTACACTGAACATCCTCGGTCTGTCCTTTACTTATAATCTGAACTGGAAACTTCACATCTCATCTCTAGCTAAAACAGCTTCCATGAAGTTAGGTGTTCTGAGACGTCTCCGCCAGTTTTTCTCACCCCCGCAGCTGCTAACTCTGTACAAGGGCCTTATCCGTCCATGTATGGAGTATGCTTCACATGTCTGGGGGGTTCCACTCATACTGCTGTTCTAGACAGGGTGGAATCAAAAGCTTTTCGTCTCATCAACTCCTCTCCTCTAACTGACTGTCTTCAGCCTCTCTCTCAATGCCGCAATGTTGCATCTCTAGCTGTCTTCTACCGCTATTTTCATGCTAACTGCTCTTCTGATCTTGCTAACTGCATGCCTCCCCTCCTTCCGCGGCCTCGTGTGTGTGTGTGTGTTTCTGTGTTGTCACTGTCCACCTCTGGTTAACGCAAGCAGTTAACCAGTATTCTCAATCATTCATCCTTTCTCTGGTAAACTCTGATGAACTCCTTGCCTGCTTCTGTTTTCCACCTTCCTATAGACTTGAATTCCTTCAAGAGGGAGGTTTCAAGACACTTATCCAAGCTCTAAGCCACTAGTAACATCTGACCCTTCACTGGCATTTCAGTGGGCATTTTTTTTATTAGATTTTATGTTGCAAACTTGGCCAGTATCCTTCCTACATAAAATAATAAATATATATATATACTATATATATATATATATATATATATATATATATATATATACTATATATATATATATATATATATATATATATATTTATATATATATATATATATATATATATATA
>NW_026973772.1:240000-242500 GCF_035594125.1 Scylla paramamosain | reverse complement strand
TTGTTTTCCTCATTTTCCTATGCCAGAGATAGGAAAGGATGTATTTTAAGGAGTAATACTAAATTTATTTGTGTGTATTTCACTGTAAACACGTCCCAGTGACAATATATCATCAGATTCTCTCATTTATTTTCCTTTTCACTGTTTTTCTTATTTTTTTTTTCATGGAATATAGAAAAAAAAATATTAGGAGTATATTATATTGTACTAACTATCTCTAACTACGCCTGTGTGTATTTATTCATTACCTCAGCCATTATTTCCTTCATGAAGTGTGAAATATGTCATAAAGTTCGCGTTATTACCTTTTGTTTTTTTCGTTTTTTATTGATTTATTTTTTCTTATATTAATCTAAAGGAAGATGTATTGTTGTTTAAATATTGCAATGTCGTCAGCCTTTCTTTTTCTTTTTTTTGGGGGGTAGAAAATAAAGTACGGTAGGTTTAAATATCCATACTTACTACTACTACTCTCTCTCTCTCTCTGACCACACACACACACACTGGTCATTATTAAGGGTAGTGGATGCTGTAAAGGCGTCTGTCTGTGTGTGTGTGTGTGTGTGTGTGTGTGTGTGTGTGTGTGTGTGTGTGTGTGTGTGTGTGTGTGTGTGTGTGTGTGTGTGTGTGTATGCGCAGGCTTGTCATCTCTTCATAGCTCATTTGTTTTGTTGTTTTTCCATTTGTGTGTGTGTTTGTTTGTTTGTGTTTCGCTCTTGGGTCGTGGTTAAGTTTCTCTCCCTCAACACACACACACACACACACACACACACACATAAAGGGAGGATAAAGGGGTGTTGTTAAATGAAGGTTTGGGGAGGAAAATTTACCCTCCTCCTCCTCCTCCTCCTCCTCCTCCTCCTCCTCTTCCTTCGCATCCTGCTCCCCACCCATCCTCTTCCTCCTCCTTCTCTTCCTTCTTTCCTTCCTTTTTCCTCCCTCCTCCACCTCCTACTCCGTCTCTTCCCTCATCCTCTTCTTCCTCGTTTCCCATCTCCCTATCTCGTCCCCTCCCTCTCCTCCCCATCACTTCCCATCTCCTCCCCTCCCGTCCTCCCCATCACTTCTCCTCTCCTCCCTCCCCTCCTCCCCTCTGGTGTTCGTACAACGCTAATTATCACCCCAGAGAGCAGCTGCTTCTCCTCTCTCTCTCTCTCTCTCTCTCTCTCTCTCTCTCTCTCTCTCTCTCTCTCTCTCTCTCTCTCTCTCTCTCTCTCTCTCTCTCACTCTTCCAATTATTCTGTCCGTGAGCTAACTCTACGTTGATGATGACTGTAATGCCAGACAGTCACGCAGTGGTGGTGGTGCTGGGGGTGGTGGTGGTGGTGGTGGTGGTGGTGGTGGTGGTGGTGGTGGTGGTGGCGGCGGCGGCGGCGGTGGTGGTGGTGGTGCATGGAGGTGAAATCTCATGTCTAGCCACAGGTAAGTCAAGGTGTGGTGCAGGAAACTAATTAGCAGGCGAGAGAGAGAGAGAGAGAGAGAGAGAGAGAGAGAGAGAGAGAGAGAGAGAGAGAGAGAGAGAGAGAGAGAGAGAGAGCGCTAAGTGAATTATATAGAGAGGGGTGACCACTAATAGGATGGGGTGGGTTGGGCTACTGGCTTTGTGGTGAGCGGCTTGGCGGGGTGACGGGGGAGTGGGGCGGCGCGAATTGGATACCCTATGTTGGCCGAGAGGGGATTTAAATTGCTAATGTTTTCTATTTCACTGCAACTTACAAAATTAACAAAGAACACAACAACATAAGAGGCGGTGCAGGGAGCCATCAGGCCTACACGTGGCAGTCCCTCGGTAGTAGTAGTAGTAGTAGTAGTAGTAGTAGTAGTAGTAGTAGTAGTAGTAGTAGTAGTAGTAGTAGTAGTAGTAGTAGTAGTAGTAGCAGCACAAGAGGCGGTGTAGGAAGCTATGAGGCCTACACGTGGCAGTCTCTCTATAATACATGTCTGCCTATTACCACCTGCCATACTTACTAAAAATCACTTTGGAAATCTTAACACGCACGAAAAACAAAGAAAAAAAGAATTAAAAGCATATTTTTTTCCCCTTTCCCCAAGGCTGTAGAAGTCAAAGGAGTTATTCAAGAGACTGCAGCACAAAAGGAAGCTAAAAAAAAAAGAGAAGGAAGAGGAGTAAATAAACAAAAAGAATTAATTTATTTTTCTCTCCCTAGTTTTAATTTCAAGGATCTGTTCTCACCTGTTGGCTAATTAAGGTAGAATTCGTGGCCCAGGTATGTTAGCAGCTACCCTCGGACACACACACACACACACACACACACACACACACACACACACACACAGAGAGAGAGAGAGAGAAGAGGCCACGTGCAAAGTACAGGTAATTACAGGTAACAACGCAAACCCTTTAACACTCCCTTAAAAAGAGAGAGAGAGAGAGAGAGAGAGAGAGAGAGAGAGAGAGAGAGAGAGAGAGAGAGAGAGAGAGAGAGAGAGAGAGAGAGAGAGAGAGAGAGAGAGAGATAAGTAAAATATAAAGAAGAAA
>NW_026973772.1:222500-230000 GCF_035594125.1 Scylla paramamosain | reverse complement strand
GTATTCAGAATGACAAAGAGAAAATAATTATTAGTATTCAAAGAGTTTTCTGACAATTTCAAGGTTTCCCATTGTTAGTCGTCATAGCAAAACGGGAAAATAATTGATGTATAATTTATGTATAATTTTATTGATGTATAATTTATATATGTATAATTTATAATAATTTATGGAATGTAGGAATTTTTTTTAAGTAAATACAGAAATTACTACTACTACTACTACTAATTTAAGCGCCGGAAGGAAAGGGTTAAGATATGAGCATTAATAAATGGTACACACACACACACACACACACACACACACACACACACACACACACACACACACACACGGCTCTCCCTCTTTCCGTATCTGTTAGAGAGAGAGAGAGAGAGAGAGAGAGAGAGAGAGAGAGAGAGAGAGAGAGAGAGAGAGAGAGAGAGAGAGAGAGAGAGAGAGAGAGAGAGAGAGAGAGAGAGAGAGAGAGAGATTCCCTTCCTTTTCTCTCTCCATCTCTCTAATTCTGCGTGATAGATTATTTCAATTATGAGAATAAATTGTAGAAGAAGAAGAAGAAGAAGAAGAAGAAGAAGAAGAAAACGAGCGAAAACGTAAATAAGAACCAAAAACAATAAGAGGAGGAAGAAAAGGAGGAGGAGGAGGAGGAGGAGGAGGAGGAGGAGGAGGAGGAGGAGGAGGAGGAGGAGGAACACTGACGCCTCCTTACCTCCCCCTTCACCCCTTTCCTTACCCCAATAAAAAAAAGCCACCATTTTCTATCACCATCACGACTCCATTAACACAACAATGAAAAAAAAAAACAATGGAAAAAAAAAACAAGAAAACAAGAAACTGAAATAAATCGATAAAAAAAAACAAGACAAAATGCAAAGTGTAATTTAAAGTAATCATATAAATGTAATTAGGGCAATACATGTAATTACCTTGTTAAGACGACCTGGACGACTCATGTTCCCTCCTGGTGGTCGGTGGAGGCTCGTGGAGGGAGTGTGGATGGAGCAATGGAGGAGGGGAGGAGGGGGAGGAGATGAAGGTCTGGGAGAGGAATATGCGTATAGGAGAGAGAGAGAGAGAGAGAGAGAGAGAGAGAGAGAGAGAGAGAGAGAGAGAGAGAGAGAGAGAGAGAGAGAGGTGGGGTGGCTGGCTGCGCATGGCATCTCCTTCAGCAGCTTTCTACCCGGGAGAGCAGCGCCGCGCCCCTCCCTCGCTCTGCGCCTCCACCAAGCACCACACTCACCGCACACTGCCACAGCAGCAGCAGCAGCAGCAGCAGGTCCACGGGGCACAGCAACAGTCACTGCGGGATGCAAGGTTGGCACGGATTAGTCAACAGAGTGAGAGGCAGGCGGCGGCGGCGGCGGCGGCGACGGCGACGGCGGCGGCGACGGCTGCCACACCCACTCTCTTCACGTCTCCATTGCTCTGCCTGTGGATTATCAAAGGCCCCGCCCCTGTCCCGCCCTCACCGCGCCGCCCCGCGCCTCATTGGCCCGCGACGCGAGGCCCGCCGCGGCCGCCGCTGGTGATTGGGTGGCCGTTGTGTTAGGTTCATAGCAAGCTTTTGTGGCCTTTGTGGCAACTTGTCGTCAATAATGTGGTAGTTAAAGCTGCTGGAGGGACCTGCCGGGGCGCCGCGCCCACCACCGCCCCTCGCCGCCTGCGTCAGGGTGTTAGGCCCGCGGGCACACACGCGCACACACGCGCACACAAACACACACACACACGCGCGCACACACACACACACACACACACACACACACACGCGGTGTCAGTCATATAATAATAATAAAAATGAACGGTTTATTGTTGAGGCAGTTAACAAAGTGAAAATGTAGAGAGGGGGGGGGAAATACTGGGTGATGCAGTAGTCCCCTTGCTAACTTCCCCAGAGCCTCTCGGTGCCTGGTGGATAGTCAGGACAGACTCAGGGTGGTCAGGGCTTCTTCATAGGTGGTGTAGGCAGGGCCAAGGATGACCCTGCACGCCCTCTTCTGCACTCTCTCCAGCTGGAGCTGTTGAGTGTGTGTGAGGGAGGAGCACCACGCTGGGGAGGCGTTTGGGGAGGATGAAGGTGAGGTACACCCCCTTAACTCGTCAGTCGGCGTCCCCAGCGACCTGAGTCTGCGCAGCATGTACAGCTGTAGGTAGCGGATCTCAAGGTGCCGGCATGCTGCTTCCAGGTCAGCTGGTCGTCCACCGTGACTCCAAGCTTGGCACATCGGACCACCTGGAGGGGGTGAGGGCCCACTGTGAGCCGGGGAGGGGGCACTGGTACACAGGAGGTACACAAACGTTTGATGGTCATCCTGCTCTCCTCCGTCCACGTCTGCAGTCGCTCCAGAATTGCTTGCAGTGGCGAGTCGTCCGGGTTCTTGGTGGACACTGGGACAATGAAGACTAGCAGTGCTGTGTGATTTCCCCTCCCTCCTCCCTTCGTCTCCCTCTATTTCCTCTCCCCACTCGTATTTCCCCGCATTGAGAACTGCATAAGGGAGGAATATTGAAAGAATGATCTTCCTTCACGTCCTGTGCTAGTTAGGAGACGATACGTAAACAGGAGACGTTTCAAGAGGCAGCTGTGAAATCGACTATTGTTTTTCATCATCCCCACCTGTAAATTCACGTAAACTTGTAAGGCTCCTGTTGACTCGGCACTGACAGCCTCTTTACTGGGGTTAATCATGCTGTTAAGGGAATGCCAGGTGAATGTACACCTCTTCTCTCTCTCTCTCTCTCTCTCTCTCTCTCTCTCTCTCTCTCTCTCTCTCTCTCTCTCTCTCCCCTTCCTTAAAATGTCCCTCTTCAAACACTTTTTTCCTCTTCCTCCTCCCGTCGTCTCCCTCAATTTCCTCTCCCCATCAGTATTTCCCCTGCCTAAACTCCCCTTCCTTTCTTCTTCTTCCTCTTCTTCCTTTCTTCCTCTCTTCATTTCCCCTCACGATTTGAATTTAATTTTCTTATCCTGTTTTTTTCCCTTCTTCTCCATAGACCTCCCTTAACTCATCACCCCTTTAGCTCCCCTCTCCCTCCCCTACCTTCCCTCCCCACCCCCCTACCACCAATATATTCCCTTCTACAGTAATATAAACAAGCATTTTCACCCTCATCATCCCAGCATCCTCTCAAGCTGATATAAACTCCCCACCTATTTCTTAACCTCCCCAATAATGACTGTCTCCTTCTCCTCCTCCTCCTCCTCCTACTAATTGTGTCATTAACCTCCTCTGCCGTTTAATTAATTAGTCTCTTCAATTTCAATTCAATAAAAGAGATATTCATGTTTGGGTTTGTGAGAGAGAGAGAGAGAGAGAGAGAGAGAGAGAGAGAGAGAGAGAGAGAGAGAGAGAGAGAGAGAGAGAGAGAGAGAGAATAGTAGTAGTAGTAGTAATTATTAAACTAACCGAACAATTACTACTACTACTATTACTACCACAACAACGAGAGAGAGAGAGAGAGAGAGAGAGAGAGAGAGAGAGAGAGAGAGAGAGAGAGAGAGAGAGAGAAATAGTAGTAGTAGTAGTAATTATTAAACTAACCGAACAATTACTACTACTACTATTACTACCACAACAACGAGAGAGAGAGAGAGAGAGAGAGAGAGAGAGAGAGAGAGAGAGAGAGAGAGAGAGAGAGAGAGAGAGAGAGAGAGAGAGAGAGGGAGGGAGAGAGAGAGAGAGAGAGAGAGAGAGAGAGAGAGAGAGAGAGAGAGAGAGAGAGAGAGAGAGAGAGAGAGAGAGAGAGAGTTTGAAATAGTAGTAATAGTAGTAATTATTAAACTAACCGAACAATTACTACTACTACTATTACTACCACAACAAGGAGAGAGAGAGAGAGAGAGAGAGAGAGAGAGAGAGAGAGAGAGAGAGAGAGAGAGAGAGAGTTTGAAGTAGTAGTAGTAGTAGTAATTATTAAACTAACCGAACAATTACTACTACTACTATTACTACCACAACAAGGAGAGAGAGAGAGAGAGAGAGAGAGAGAGAGAGAGAGAGAGAGAGAGAGAGAGAGAGAGAGAGTTAAGTAGTAGTATCACCCCCCTCCCTCTCTCTCTCTCTCTCTCTCTCTCTCTCTCTCTCTCTCTCTCTCTCTCTCTCTCTCTCTTTTTCTTAATTCAATTCCTCTAAATCTTCTTCTTTCTTTTTCTATTCTTCCTCCTCCTCCTCTTCCAGTCCAATTCCCCTCCCCCCGCCCCCCACCTCTCTCTCTCTCTCTCTCTCTCTCTCTCTCTCTCTCTCTCTCTCTCTCTCTCTCTCTCTCTCTCTTTCTTAATTCAATTCCTCTAAATCTTCTGTTCGACTCTTGACCAGCAGGGGCACAGGAAACGCAGGTAACAGTGCAGGTGTTTATTCACAGAAGGTGTGAACAGAAGGCTGGAGGTAGGTGATCTCCCGGCGCCAGGCCGCGCACTTCAACTTAACACTTATGACTGAAGCCTAGCTCGTTCACTCATACACGTATTCATGCCTCACACAAGTCTCGCTCATTCACTCGTTCACACAACTAGCTAACAACCACACACCTCCCCCGAGACATAAGGAAGATTCCTTATCTTTGTTATGGCTACCGTAACACATGAAACAAAGTTACAATGATTGAAGTACAGAAAACACGGTACATATACACAAAACAAACACAGCGTACAATGAACACGTACGACTAATCGTAGGTGCTACGGTGCCACCGCACCTGCAGTCGTCTCGGCTCCCTACGCTGTCGGCTGCTTCGACGCTCTGGTTGCTCTCGGCCACGGTGTACCCCGTTACCCTGATGCTCCGGGCTGCCGGGATGGTGGTGTTCCTCGTGACCCTGATGCTGAAGCGCTGCACCGCCATGAGCGGTGTGCTGCTCGACAGGAAGGGGAGCAAGAGGTCTGTGTGGGCGTAGGTGTCTTCTATTACGCCACATCACGCGACCGCTGCCCATCTTGATGAGGTAGTCTCTCCTTCGCCCAACAGCCACGATGACACCCAGGCGATCCCAGAGGCCTGTCGTGTGATCTTGAACGTCGACGTGGCCACCGAGGTGCAGGAGAGGAAGAGTACGGGCGGACGCGTCGTGGCGAAGTTTCGCTTTCTTCCTCAGTCGCTCTGCCTTGGCGTCGCACTCATCAGCAGCGCGCTGCCACTGCTGAGCGTATGAGCGATGATGAGCCGGGACACAGGACCTCATAGGATGACCGAAGAGGACTTGTGCTGGTGATCGCCCTTCCGCCCTCGGAGTGTTGCGCAGTTCCAGCAACCCGCGAGCGAACGCATCCTCGTCCAGGTGTCCCTGCTGTGTGGTCGTGAGGATCAGCTTCTTCACGGACTTGACCGCTGCCTCGGCGTGACCATTGGAGCGTGGATAATGAGGTGAAGATACACGATGCTCCACCCCCATCGAGCCAGGAAGCGCCGTACCGATGAAGAAGTGAACTGCGGTCCACCGTCAGTCCTCAGGAGAACAGGCACGCCCGTGTCGGCGAACACACCCCGAAGGACACGAACGAGCTGATCAGCCGATGCTGGACGTGAGCATGCAGACACGTGAGGCCACCCAGACAAGCGATCTACATACACGAGGTATGTACGGCCTGCTGCGTGGAAGTAGTCTGCAGAAACTGACTCAAACACCCTGCTGGGTGTGTCCGTGTCCTGCCAGAGAGGTTCGTTGGCTTGGCTTGGTAGGAGTGGACGGCATAGTGAGCATCCAGAAACGACGTTCTCAACGTCTCTGTCCATACCAGGCCAGTACACCGTTTGTCGGGCCCGTCGCTTGGTGCGCTCCATCCCCTGATGACTGTCATGGAGTCGCTCTAGTGTTTCTCGGCGGAGGCTGTGAGGAATAAGAAGCCTCGGCCCGTAAACCACCAGGTCGTCGTCTACGGCCAGCAGACTGCGCACCGGCCAGTACGTACGCAAGCGGTGATCGAGGTCGTGGCAATGATCAGGGAAGCCCTCGATGATGACGTTCTTGAGCAAGCAGTACTCCCCGTCTCTTGCTGCTGCGGCACGTACCATTTCCACAGTCTGATCCTGGAGTGGTGCTAAGCGGACGCCGTCCTCATTGGTGGCAGATAACGCTGAGATGACCGCTGAGTGGAGAGGGTCGAGGTCACCAGAAGTAGCAGCATCCTCTTCCTCCACTGGGTCCTGTACTGGAGCACGTGAGAGGGCGTCGGGCACACAGTGTGTCGATCCCTTTTGCCAGCTTGCTGTGAAAGAATACTGAGCAAGCTTCTCCCTCATGCGCTGCAGCCGCAGGTTCTCTATTTCTCCCAACAACTTGCTATTGAGGAGAGGTATCAGCGGGCGGTGGTCGAGCACTAGATCGAAGTGAGGGAGTCCTTTCAGGTAGGTGCCACATTTCCTGACTGCCCAGACGATTGCAGCCATTTCCAACTCTATTACTGCATAGCGGCTCTCTGTGTCTGTAACAAATCTTGACCCGCATTGCACCATCTTCCACTGGTCACTGTGCTTCTGCAGGAGAACGAATCCAAATCCGTGCATCCTTGAGGCGTCAGTCTGTAGCATCGTTGGTAATGATGGGTCGAAGTATGCCAAGACAGGTGGGCTGACGAGACACTGTTTCACCTTCTCAAACGCCTCTTCATGGTTAGGAGACCAGCACCAACTGTTCTTCGGGCGTAAGAGATCTCTGAGGGGTTGTGCAGCTGCAGCCACAGCAGGAGAAAAGCTTCCAAGCTGGTTTGTAAGACCCATGAATGATCGTAAGTCGGTGATGTGCTGTGGTCGTGGGAAGTCAGAGATTGCCTTAACTTTCTTTGAGTCTGTCGTGTAGCCTTGTCCAGAAACAGAGTAACCACAGTAATCTACCACTCTTTCCGCGAATGTAAACTTCTGTGGGTTGAGAGTGATGCCGTGCTGGTCACACCGCCGCACAATCTGAATGACATGGGCTAAGTGCGCACTGTAGGTGGAGTCATAGGCCAGGATGTCGTCCACGATCTTGATGGTGTTAGGTATGTCGCCGAGAGCTTGGTCTCCTCGACGGTTATACTCGTCTCCAGACGAGACGAGACCCATAACCGCTCGCCGAAACTTGTACCGACCCCAAGGTGTTATGAAGCAGGTTAAATCCTGGTCTTCTTCTCTAATGGGGACTTGAAAATACCCCATCTTGGCATCAAGAGTGGTGAACCAAACTGCTCCGGTCCCGATCGAGGCGATGGCGTCATGAGGTGAGCGCACTGGATACACGGGCCTCTTCACGTAACGGTTGAGTCGTGTCAGGTCAACACACAGCCTTACACCAGATGTCTTTTTGGGACAGGCACGATGGGGTGGCACCATGCCGTAGGGTAGTCCACACTCTCGATGATTCCCTTGTTAAGCAGCTCTTCCAACTGGCTCTTAATTTCTTCACGCCAATTGTAAGGGATTGTACGAGATGCTGTTACGGCGAAGGGTCGAGCGTCGTCTGTCAACTCGATGGCCATGGATCCACCAGCCATTGCACGTAAACCTTCCTTTGCTTCGAAGACGCTGGGAA
>NW_026973772.1:210000-217500 GCF_035594125.1 Scylla paramamosain | reverse complement strand
AGAGAGAGAGAGAGAGAGAGAGAGATAATACAATGAAAGATGAAATAATGAATGAACCAATAAATGAGATACACACACACACACACACACACACACACGAGGACAGACAGGCAAAATACGTAGAGAGAGAGAGAGAGAGAGAGAGAGAGAGAGAGAGAGAGAGAGAGAGAGAGAGAGAGAGAGAGAGAGAAGAATGAAAAATAAATAAAAGAAAAAAACAAGAATAATGATGATAACAATAATAAAATAAGAGAGAGAGAGAGAGAGAGAGAGAGAGAGAGAGAGAGAGAGAGAGAGAGAGAGAGAGAGAGAGAGAGAGAGAGAGAGAGAAACGACGAGAAAAAAAAAAACAATCAAGAAAAAAAAATAGCCTAACTGTTTACGTTTGGTTAGGTTAGGTAAGGTCAAGCTGAACTTATGAGATCAGCTTGACGTGACAAGATACATTTAAAATTACGATTAATTGACGAGAGTGAACTGTAGCGTCAATAACAGACAAAGGACGTAATAATTCAGTTTAAAAGGTCAAATTAATATCTCATAATGACAGAAGCTTGCTAATTACGCTCTCTCTCTCTCTCTCTCTCTCTCTCTCTCTCTCTCTCTCTCTCTCTCTCACTCGGTGTTTACAAATCAGCTGATCATTTTACAGGGCAAGGCAAAAAGCTTAGACACATCATAACATTGAGTTTTTTTTTATTATTATTATTTTAAGAGGTTTTGCTTGCAGATTGAATAATAATTAGTGGAGAGAAGGATATATTGATTTAGCAATGTTAAGTGGTCGCGAGCAGTGGTTATATACGTGAATATTACTGTGTTAAAGTGATTACAACAAATTTTGCGTTACCCTGTACAGATGACGATGTCCCTTGGAGTTTCAAATCTTGGCTGAAACTCGTATTTGCGGATTTTCTTTGAATGATATACCGCTTGTAGATGAATCATGAGCACCACTGCCTGATGTGAGACTGGAGAAAGTATCAGGAATATTATTAATTTCAGTTGATCAAGCATATTATAAATCTTGCCACTGGATCATGTCGGCTAGGCTAGGCTAGGCTACCCTAGACGTGCCTTCTCAATTTTTAAAGTAACCTGATAGATTTTCACGTTTCTTTTAATAGTGTACACAGGGGAATAACTGACGCGTCTACACTATTAAATTCAGTGAAAAATATTCACTATTAACTTTATTACAAGTAGAAATATATACAGCCTTTCCCTTCCTTCCATCTAGCTACCCTCACGATCGCCCTGAACATCACCGCACACATTAATACACATTTCTTGATGATTTTGTTTACTATGATAATTCTGAAGGCATGTATGGATACGTCAACTCTTTCTTTACGTCCACCTGGAAGGAGAATGCAAAAGCTCAACAAATAAGTGAGAAATAGCGTAAAATTCAGTAACTTTTTCTCCGCTCAGGCAACCATGGTGGGCGAAAATAAGATTCAACACAATTTCTCTCTCTCTCTCTCTCTCTCTCTCTCTCTCTCTCTCTCTCTCTCTCTCTCTCTCTCTCTCTCTCTCTCTCTCTCTCTCCTGGATTACTGTAGTTGCTTTTAAAGGTTGCTGAGACGTGACGCAATATTTCCAGTCTTCCAGATAATCTACCTCTGGAATCTTGAAAGCACCCTTGAAAATGCGTAAAGATTCTCCCTTAAATTTGTTGATGGAGTCTTGAAAGCACCCTGGAAAAAGAGAGAGAGAGAGAGAGAGAGAGAGAGAGAGAGAGAGAGAGAGAGAGAGAGAGAGAGAGAGAGAGAGAGAGAGAGAGAGAGAGAGAGAGAGAGCTGTACATAAGCACCCTGGAAAATGAGAGAGAGAGAGAGAGAGAGAGAGAGAGAGAGAGAGAGAGAGAGAGAGAGAGAGAGAGAGAGAGAGAGAGAGAGAGAGAGAGAGAGACTGTACATAAACAATTATATCTTTCCACACACACACACACACACACACACACACACACACGTACGTTTCCCTAAGGGCATTCCATCAGTGTGACGTAATGGGCTTAACTTAACTCATCCCCAAAACTCCCACAAACTGAGTAACTTCTTCCTCTTCTTTATCATCTAGTACGTAGTTCCCCTGTGACACAAGTTAGGGAGGTGAAGAGAGAGAGAGGTGAGATGAAGTGAGAATATTCCTATGTATTTTCTGTCATAACATCTCATATCACCTTTTGTCTCCCTTGAACCTCTAAAAATATCAACATTTAGACAAGTTAGGGAGGTGAAGAGAGAGAGAGAGAGAGAGAGAGAGAGGTGAGATGAAGTGACATTATTCCTGTCTCTCTCCCAGCTTAAACTTTCAACAATATTTATAATGAGAAATGTAGACAAGTTAGAGAGATGTAGAGAGAGAGAGGTGAGGTGAAATGAGATTATTGTTTTCTTTCTTGCCTAACACCTTTCTCTCTCTCCTTCTCTTGGCCTCTGCCTCCTCAAAAACAGCCTATATTAATGAACTGGTGATGGTACAGGCCTATAATACCTTGTAACAACATTTCATCATAAAATCTGCCAATGCTGGTTGAATTATAATCAGTCATTCTTCATGCTAACCTTATTATTATTATTATTATTATTATTATTATTATTATTATTATTATCATGTGATGCAGAATATCATGGTGTTTTGGTTGCAAGAGTCCACGTAAATATAGATTGAGCCATCGTATTCATGTTTTTCATTGTGTGGTGTTGTAAATATACTTTATCTGTAAATAAAAAATGTATCCTATGACATTTGTTTATTTTATTATATGTGTGTTAGGTTAGGTTAGCATAGTCTATATACAAGCTCTTGGCAGTGCATATATATCACAGACACATTGTTAGTAAATCAATTTGAAGTAGAACCAATTGTTGTGTGTGTGTTAGGTTAGCCAATCACACCCTTATCTTTGAAATATTCCTTTGTATATGCTTATGTACCACAGCCAGATACACACTGATTAGGGAGGTGGATGGAATAGTGGTGAAACACTGAATATACTGCTTGACTCTTGCATTGGGGAGGTGGACAGAATAGTGGTGAAAGACTGAATATACTGCTTGACTCTTGCATTGGGGAGGTGGACAGAATAGTGGTGAAACACTGAATATACTGCTTGACTCTTGCATTGGGGAGGTGGACAGAATAGGAGATGAAAGAGTGAAGATATTGGTTAACTCGTTTTCTATGATTATATTGGAGTTTTCATTAATTTATGGTTTAATTGTGAGTGATAGGCTAACCCTTTCACTCTTTCAGTCTTCAGTATCATTATAAACAGTCTACTGTGTCTTTCATAACTTCTAATTAATTTTAAGGTTCGCTTATAAACTCAGTCCTCTCGTTTTCTATGCTTTTATTCGAGTTTCCGTCAATTTAAAGGTTTAATTATAAGTGATAGGCTATTTGGCGCGGGGAACCGACTCCCTCTCTCTCTCTCTCTCTTAACACCTCACAGTGCTTCAAGTGACATATTTTTCATTTCTATTCGCTTATAAAGTCAATGTACCCTCGCATTTCCTGCCATATAATTAAAGTATCCGGTTGTACCCCATGGTGAGGGTCCGCTTGTTTCCACCTCCTTCACCGAGGGAGGGAGGCAGACTGCTCCAGGCGTTTTGGGATTTTTATTTATTTATTTATTATTTTTTATTGTCTTCCTCAGTGTACCTGGGAAACACCGTGCAGTGCGGATGTGTGTGTGTCTCTTTTCATTTAAACACCAGGGAACGGGACCACAGAGGCACAGGAGGTCAATTAAGGTGAGTTTAGTAGTGACAGGTAGCAGAGGTCTGGCTTCAACCTACGACACTACCTGGAAAACACTGGAAATACCTGGAAAATACTTGATACTTAATAGCAAAAGGGGAGAAGAGAAGAGAGAATATAATGCTATTTATCATGGAATAGAGGCGGACACACACACACACACACACACACACACATACATATATATATACACACACACACACACACACACACACACACACACACACACACACACACACATATATACACACACACGCATACACACAGCTGAAATTAATCCAGAAAACAGAGAAATAACCTTCATAACAACCACAAATAATAAGGAAAGAGAGATAGCCAACCTTGTTTTTATCTGAGCCCCCTCCCTCCCCTCCCGCGGCCGCCATGATGGATTGCCAGAGTCTACCCCAGGTTCCAATATTCCTTCTATTTTCTTAACTTATATATTTAGGCTTTTTAACTAAGATTTTATGGTTTGTAAAAATATTTGGTGGTGTTTTGAGTGTTTTGCGTGCGAGTGTTAAGGGAAACATGTCGATTATGAGGTTGTTTCAGCGTAAATAATTGTTGCTGTTTGCCGTTAAATTTTTCATACCGCCAAACATGATTTTTTATTTCAGCCGCTAGGCAAGATTTTATGGGCTCAAAAAATCGTTTATTGTCTTTTAAATATGTTATGATGCTTTTGAGTGAAATACGTGGACTTTTAGAGGGGTTTTAGACCCGTTGAACACTCAAAAAGTCGACATTTATAAATTATTTATTTATTTATTTCAGCTTCCGGTTAACTTCTGATTGTTTGTAAAAATAGTTTCGATTTTTTAAAGTGTATTGTGTTCGTGAGAAATGAGATTTGTGGACTTTGGAGTGTATTTTTTTATCGTGTTTGTTCGAACACTTTTTCATATAGTTATTTAAATATAGCTTTATTATTACTGAAGCTTGGAATATTTTTATATGTCCAGAATTAATTTAAAATTATGCCCTTTCATAATATGTAAAGCATTCCGGCCTAGCTCCATTTTTGCGAGGGGTCATTTTCAAAATCATTTGCGTAACGTAAATATGGCGGACGTGACGTCATCAGCCGCCTTCATCCGGGGACCGAGACCCTGGACCTTCCCTCCTCCCAGTGCCCTTCCATCAGTATTTAGTGTTATTTCCTATATTTTCCAGCTGTTTTCATGCATAGAGAAGAATAGAAAGAGGAGGAAAGAAGGAGAAATGAAGAAGGAGGAGGAAGAAGAGGGAAGGGAAGGAGGAAGAGGAGAAGGAAAAGAAGAAATATTAAGAAAAGATTTTCACTGAATTTCCAGCGTTTTAAAGGTAAGCAAAAAATAGTAGTAGTAGCAGTAGTAGTAGTAGTAGTGGTGGTGGTGGTGGTGGTGGTGGTGGTGGTGATGTGGCAGCCTTGTAATATAAGATGAAGTGTTTTGAGTTAAATACGCAATTTTTTTTTCTAGGCATTTTGGAATAGAAGTGAGAGTTTTTGGTGTTTTGAAAGGGAATAGTCGTGCTTTCAGTGTTTTTTTTAAGTGAATTCTTCGTTTCTGTGGCGTTTTAAAAAGGCAGGGGATGTTTTTTTTATATATTTTTTTATTTTTTGTGTTTTTTTTTAGATTTTGGTGTTTTTCAAGTTTGTTTGGGTAGAAATTGTTGTTTTTTCGCTGTCCTTGGGTAGGTGTGTGTCTCTTCTGGGGTGTTTTGAAAGGAAATTAAGTATTATTTAAGTGTTTTTGGCTAGAAATATGTTTTTTTGAGGTGTTTTGAAAGGAAATTAAGTGTTTTTAAGTGTGTTTGGCTAGAAATGTATGTTTTTTTGGGTGTTTTGAAAGGAAATCACGTGTTATTTAAGTGTTTTTTGGCTAGAAATGTGTTTTTTGGGTGTTTTGAAAGGAAATTAAGTGTTATTCGCTGTTTTTGTGCAAGAAATGAGTGCTTTTGGGGTGTTTTGAAAGGAAATTAAGTGTTATTTAAGTGTTTTTTGGCTAGAAATGAGTGTTTTTTGGGTGTTTTGAAAGGAAATTAAGTGTTTTTTAAGTGTTTTTTGGGTTTCTAGGTGTTTTTGGGAGTAAAATTGTGTTTCTAGGTGTTTCTGGTGTGTATGTGTGTGTGTGTGTGTGTGTGTGTGTGTGTGTGTTGCCTTGTCTTTCGTTGTACAGATGCTTATGCAGTGTGTGTGTGTGTGTGTGTGTGTGTGTGTGTGTGTGTGTTGCCTTGTCTTTCGTTGTACAGATGTTTATACAGTGTATGTGTGTGTGTGTGTGTGTGTGTGTGTGTGTGTGTGTGTGTTGCCTTGTCTTTCGTTGTACATATGCTTATACAGTGTGTGTGTGTGTGTGTGTGTGTGTGTGTGTGTGTGTGTGTGTGTGTGTGTGTTTGTTGCCTTGAATTTCGTTGTACAGATGGTGATGCAGTGTGTGTGTGTGTGTGTGTGTGTGTGTGTTGAAAATGTACGTAAGATGATATATAAATCTTTCATTTACAACCACAAAATGGTGAGTAATGTTGAGAAGGAAGAAGAAAGGAAGATTATGAGGAAGAAGAGGAGGAAGAAGAGGAGGAGTAGGATTTAAATGAAGGAAAATAACAGGGACAAAGTTTTAAATCATATTATTCGTTATTTCTTTCTTTATTCAGTATTTCCTTATTCCTTTCTTTATTTTCGTTTACTTCCTCCTCTTATCCCTTTTCTGCCAGAGGAGGAAGGGGAAGAGAGGAGGATGAGGGTGAGGAAGACGAGGAAGAGGAAGAGGATTAAATTTCTTGCATTTTTCTTACAGAATCGTCAGGATGTCAACATTGTATAATGGTACAGTGTTGAGACAGGGACGGTCGCGTTATAATTCACTAATTGAGGTTACTTTTGATAAATAAACAACTAGTACGGAGTCTTTTAAGTATTTTAGACTATCTTATACCGGAAAATATTAAGGAAAAGTGGCGTAAATAAGAAAAAAAAGGCAAAGATTAGAGATGTGGGATTTTATAACTTGTGGTATCTTAAAATACTAGTATAAGATAAACCCTATGCAAAACGAATAATATAACCTTTATTAATCATCATAACCTAGAAAACCGATAAATATATATATAAAAACCAGTGTAATTAGTAAAAAACAAAAAAACTGTCCCTTGGAAGTGAGACGGCCCACAGAGTCGCGCCAAAAACGTGGATCTACAGGCCAGGCATCTTATGTTTAACCAGGTGTACAAGGTGCTGGCTTTCAAGGGCCCCTCCACACCTACAGACACACGCACACACCACCAGATACAGGAAGGTGAGTGCCTGAGATGGTGTTGAGTTAGATATAATACTTATTTACTTGAGAAATGGTGTTGCTTTGTTGATGGCGCCACACAACGCCAGTAAGATATTTCAGACCACTTAAATTGCTTCCCTGTGCAGCCAGTGACGCCTCTCCATAGTTAAATGTGTGTGTGTGCGTGTGTGTGTATGTGTGAGTGCGTGTGTGTGTATGTGTGAGTGTGTGTGTGTGTGTGTGTGTGTGTGTGTGTGTGTGTGTGTGTGTGTGTGTGTGTGTGTGCATAGTTACCAGATAAATGTAGTTTTAAGAGAATATTTTTATTTACACTTTAAAGAATCACTAAATTTTGTGACGCAGCCTTGGATGTGCCCCTGTGCTCCCCCCCACGCCCCCCTCGCCGCCCTTGGCAGTGTGGGAACCTCGGTACACGCCAAAATAATACCATGCATTCTTCTCAGTC
>NW_026973772.1:202500-207500 GCF_035594125.1 Scylla paramamosain | reverse complement strand
AGAAAAACAAACTGAATAATGATAATAATAATAATAATAATAATAATAATGATGATGATGATGAATAATTCTAAACAAACATGAATTAAATTATATAAGCCTAAAACTAACCAATTTCTCTCTCTCTCTCTCTCTCTCTCTCTCTCTCTCTCTCTCTCTCTCTCTCTCTCTCTCTCTCTCTCTCTCTCTCTCTCTCTCTCTCTCTCTCTCTCTCTCTCTCTCTCTCTCTCCCAGATCTTCGCAGGGGGTGACGTCAGCTTGGCCACCGTCAGCAGGGAGAGTGGGGGTGCTGAGGACTTTTGCAGCCCTCCCTACCCCGACCAAATGCCCCTCTCTCTCACAATTCAAGAACATATGATTAAGAAACTTCTGTCAATTGAGGAAGAAGACATGATTGATGACGATTTGTTTACGTAAGTGTGTGTGTGTGTGTGTGTGTGTGTGTGTGTGTGTGTGTGTGTGTGTGTGTGTTTGGGTGTGGTATGGTATATTTTGTGTGTGTTTGGGAGTGTGTTGTGTGTTTTGGTATGATTTGGGTGTGTGTGTGTGTGTGTGTGTGTGTGTGTGTGTGTGTGTGTGTGTGTGTGTGTGTGTGTTTGTTTGTGTTATATAATTTATTTTTTATGTTTTCAGTGACAGAATGTTGTATTTTTTGTGTTTGTTTACATTTGTGTCATATCAATCTATTTACAAACAAACAAACAAACAAACGAACAATATTACCATCCCCACGTTTGTTTACACTCATTCACTCACCCACTTCCAAACACAGGTACACAGAGACAGTGTTTGCCTCAGTGTGCGCTTGGAACAGCTCCCTCACGCTTGCTGGCTTGCACAAACACACACACACACGGGCTGGACTACCGTTTGGCTGAGGACTGTGTGGCTCAGATTGGCCGGATTGCAAGGGAGACCATCCAGGAAGTGGCGAGTGCGTGCGTTTGTGTGCGTTTCACTGCATTTTACTGAAGGTTTCCCAGGACAAAACAGGACAAACCGACCTGCTGGCATTTCACACGCAGAATCTCACAAGCGTCCACTGATCCATTACCGAGCTAATCCAAACGTATCCAAACGTCCACAGGTTCGTACTGGCATTCAAAACGTGGCCAAGAGTCTTCCTTCGCATCCCCCCAGCCAGGACGCCTTACGCTGTTATGTCCTTCCCCTGTACAAGGACTTCACTGACCCTAAACAAACGGCCAAACTCCAAACGCCGTATGCTGAGGGAGTGTTGAAGCTTGGCAAGGAGATGGCGGAGGTGTTCAGTGAGTTGGATTGTGTGTGTGTATGTGTGTGTGTGTGTGTGTGTGTTTGGGAGTGTTTGAGTGTGTTTTGGGAGTGTTTGGGGGTGTTTTGGTTGTGTTTTGGGTGTGTTTGGGGTGTTTGAGTGTGTTTAGGGGTGTTTTAAATGTGTTTTGGGGTGTTTTAAATGTGTTTTGGTGTTTTTTCTTTGTTTTTCTATTGATTTGTGTGTTTTAAGTATATTTTTGGAGGAGAAAAATTAATTCTCTCTCTCTCTCTCTCTCTCTCTCTCTCTCTCTCTCTCTCTCTCTCTCTCTCTCTCTCTCTCTCTCTCTCTCTGGCTTGCCTCTCTTCCAAGGGACTTTCCACTAAGGCTGGTTACTGTGTACAAGAATGTGGTGGTACAAATACTGAATTTTGCTCACCAATCTAGCTCTGAGGTAAGAGAGAGAGAGAGAGAGAGAGAGAGAGAGAGAGAGAGAGAGAGAGAGAGAGAGAGAGAGAGAGAGAGAGAGAGAGTTGGTTTGTAAGAGTGTGCATTGAGAGTGTGTGTGTGTGTGTGTTTTGAGTGTAAGAGAGAGAGAGAGAGAAGTATAATTGTCTGTGTACTACTACTACTACTACTACTGCTGGTACTACTACTACTACTACTACTACTACTACTACTACCATTCTCTTCCTCATTCTCTTTCTCTTCCTCCTCCTCCTCTTCCTCTTCCTCTTCCTCTTCCTACTTCATTTACTACTACTACTACTACTACTACAACTATTACAACAATTCTTATCTACAACAACAGCACCACATCACTTACAAGCACTCAGACCACCACCACTACCACAACCAGATCTTAACCAAACCTAACCTAACCTACCCACACCACACAGAGACCGGCGTGCCCTTGTGTCTTCCCTGCTGCGGCTGTTGTCCCTGGTCCACGGTCTGAACTTCCAAGCCGGCTGCCGAGTGGGGCGGTTGAACTACGACGACTTTTACATCCCAGAAATTGCAGAGAAAATTGATATTAGGAATGATTACTTGAACTGGATGAACAGCAGGCTTCACCCGATGTCCAGGAGGGAGGTGGGTGTGTGTGTGTGGGGGTGTGGGGGTGTTTGAAGGTGGCTGAGTGATTTTGGGGTGTTTGGGTGTGTTTTGGGGTGTTTAGATGTGTTTTGGTGTGTTTTTTGGGGTGTTTGGGAGGTGGGTGACCATGTTTGGGGGTGTTTGTGTGTGTATTGGGGGTGTTTGTGAATGGGTGACTGTGTTTGGGGGAGCTTTCAATGTTGAACGCTTAAAAACATCCTTTAAAATTGACAATTCCTTTAATTTTAACTGACAAACCCTTAGAAACACCCTTTAAAAATTGAAAACCCTTTATTTATTCTCTTAAGCCCTTAAAAATACCCTTTAAAAGACACCAAACCTTTAAATAGCCTCATAAACCCTTAAAATCACCCTTCTACCCTTTATTTACCCCCTTAAACCCTTAAATACACCCTTTAACTCTTCATTTACCCCTTCAACCCTTAAAAACAACTTTAACTAATCCAATCCTTTACATTACAGAGTCCAATCCTGTTCTGTGAGTATCCATTCTTGTTCGACCCTCAGGCCAAGACGCTGCTGCTCAGGTGTGACGCCACTCGGCAGGTGAGAACCAGGTGCAGGACTAATTAGGTTTGGTTTACATATGTTTATTTGTTTATTTGTATATATATATATATTTTTTTTGTGTGTTTTTCAAGGATTTGTCAGCATTAAAGGCTGTTTGGAAGTGTTTTTCAAGATGTGTGTGTGTATGTGTGTGTCTTTTAATATTTCTCCAATCCTTCCTCATGTCTCTAATCTTTTGTTGCCTCTCTCTTTAAATATTTATCCAATCCTTTCATTCTCTCCTGTAGAACACAATCCACACCTTCTCTGCTGTCTTGATTCACCCAGTCCTACCCTCCCCACCTCCTCTGCTGTCTTTATTCACCCAGTCCTCTCCTCCCCACCTCCTCTACTGTCTGTTTTCACCCAGTCCTACCCTCCCCACCTCCTCTGCTGTCTGTTTTCACCCAGTCCTACCCTCCCCACCTCCTCTGCTGTCTTTATTCACCCAGTCCTACCCTCCCCACCTCCTCTACTGTCTGTTTTCACCCAGTCCTCCCCTTCCCACCTCCTCTACTGTCTGTTTTCACCCAGTCCTACCCTCCCCACCTCCTCTGCTGTCTTGATTCACCCAGTCCTCTTCTCCCCACCTCCTCTACTGTCTGTTTTCACCCAGTCCTACCCTCCCCACCTCCTCTGCTGTCTTTATTCACCCAGTCCTCTCCTCCCCACCTCCTCTACTGTCTGTTTTCACCCAGTCCTCCCCTTCCCACCTCCTCTACTGTCTGTTTTCACCCAGTCCTCCCACACGACACCGCAGGAATGTAAATAAACACACCGTTCACACTAATATCCTTCCGTTTATTGATTTCTGTCGGTGTTTCCAGGGCGAATGTTTCCCAGACCACCCGGTCATACGCACGTTCTGGGAAGTATTTCACAAACTCTCCCTGGAGCAGAAGAAGTGGTTTTTGAAGTTCCTGACGGGCACTGACAGGGTTCCTATTCTGGGCATGAAGGTAGGTGAGAGACAGAGAGAGAGAGAGAGGGGCTGAGGGGAGTGACTGTGGGGTTTGTCAACATCCTGTGGGGGGACATCCTGTGGGTCTGTGAGAGAGAGAGAGAGAGAGAGAGAGAGAGAGAGAGAGAGAGAGAGAGAGAGAGAGAGAGAGAGAGAGAGAGAGAGAGAGTGTCCTCCTTTTCTCTTCCTTCTTGTCCTCTTCTCTTCCTTCCTTCCTTCCTTCCTTCCTTCCTTCCTTCCTTCCTTCCTTCCTTCCTCCCTCCCTCCTCTTCCTTCCTTCCTTTCTTCTCAGTCATTCCTCTGAAATATGAATAAATTTATAATAATAATAATAATAATAATAATAATAATAATAATAATAATAATAATAATAATAATAAATTTAATAGTAATTTATTGTATTTTCTCTCACACACACACACACACACACACACACCAATATTTTCTCCCTCTCTTTCTTTTTCTCTTATAAACTCTCTCTCTCTCTCTCTCTCTCTCTCAGGCACTCAAGTTGATGATCCAAAGCACAGCAGACGACAGCTTCCTTCCTTTCGCACACACCTGCATCACCCAACTCAACCTGCCAAAATACAACACCAAAGAGAAGCTGAAATACAAACTTCTACAGGCCGTACAGCAGAGTGAAGGGTTCGGCCTGGTGTGAGGGTGTCAGGGGGTGTTGACGGGGTGTGAGGGGGTGTTGAAGGGTGTGAGGGGGTCAGGGGGAGGCTGTGTGAGTTGGATAAGAGTGACCTTGTGTGTGGGAGGAAGTGCCTGTTAAGAAAATAGAATATATAGAAATTAATAGAAAATATATGTAATAGTTTACAGAATTATTATTATTATTATTATTATTATTATTATTATTATCAAATTGAGTATATTTTTTAGTCTTGTTACAAAAAAAAATGAGTGAAATAAAGAAAATGAAAAAGGTAACTTGTATTATTATCACTATAAAAATGAGAGAGAGAAAGAGAGAGGAGGGTGGCCAACTTGCTGGACATGAGAGGGAGGCTCTTGCTCTACAAGGGCCAGATACGGCCTTATTTAGAGTATTCCGCCCTCTCCTGGATGTCCTGTGCTGCCACACACATCAGCAAGCTCCACGGTGTCATCCGGTGGTGACTCGGTGGA
>NW_026973772.1:190000-192500 GCF_035594125.1 Scylla paramamosain | reverse complement strand
CTTGTTTGACTCCATTACTCACTTCAAATGTACTAGACAGTAAGTCATTCCATCTTACGCTTAGTTTTTGATTTACGTACATGTTTAACAATAATCTACATATAAGAGGACATACATTACGTTTCAATAGAATATCAAATAATTTGCAATAATTAACTCTGTCGAAAGCCTTGCTTGCATCTAAAGTAAACCCATAAACAGTTGTACCTTTAGATACATAATAAGACACAGTTTCTCTCACCATTGCTGTACACATAGTAGAGGATGTTCCTTCTTTGAACCCAAACTGCAAATCATTGGTCAATAGTTTATCCCTTTCTCTCATCAATACAATATTATCCAGTATTTTACTCATCAAACTACTAAGAGTAATCGCTCTGTAATTTTCACTGGTATTAAGATTTGCCCAACGACCTTTAGGAAGCGGTATCATAACCCCTTTCATCATGCTGTGGGGAGAGAAACCGTGCCTCAACATGGCTGAAAACAGTACAGACAAGTGTCCGTATAACACATCACCAGCATGTATGAGATGGTCAGACATCAGGTCACCCTCACCTTCTCCCTTTCCAGGCCTCACTCTCCGCAGTGCTTGACGCACCTCATCAGGCGTAATCAAGAGTATACTTTCATTACTATTTTTCTGACAAGAAATTACACTGTTGATGGCAGATTTTAAGCTATCCATCTCATTTGTATCGTATGAGGTACTGTTGTAAAGCTCTTCAAACTTTCCTTTAAATAAATCAGCTATATCTTTAGGACAATGTTTTCCATCAACTGCCTTAGGCGTTTTTTCTTCTGTTTTCCCTTGTTTCTTACAGATCTCCAAAACTGTCTACCAGAAGCACTAGCCTGCAAACTCTCAGCTAATTTCTCTGTAGTTATTAACTCTTCTTGCTTTATAACCATCTTGCGTGCTTGGTGATAACATTTACGTGTTGTACGGCGTATTTCGGCAATGAGACCTTGCTGAGGTCGTTCACTGTCTACCCATAACCTGTGCCAAAACAAAGCAGTGCGAAAATAACCCTCAACACAATCATTCCAGCCTGGCACAATTTTCTTAACTCTCCCACAATTTGTCCTTGGTATACACTCTTTACTTGCCTTTATAAGTGCATTGGTGATATGATCATAAAATGCTGCTATTTCCATTTCATGCTGGGTGCACATATTATTTCTACACATTAACATATCTTCCGGTAGGGGAACATTTAACAGATATCCAGTGACTAACTCTTTATACCTTAATATATCCTCAGTATTTGCCTTATGCCAACATATGCGCTCGAAGGTCTCATGCTCAATATTTTCCACATTATAAGAAATAGTAACATCTAAAACACACTTTATAGCTATATGGTCTGATGGATTGTTTACAGAATCAATAGTAGTATAAGTCTGAAGGAAGTTAGATATATTGTCTGATATCAAAAAATGATCTATCAGGGATTTAAAATTATTTCCTTTACTGCAATAAGTATAAGCAACTGTGGATAAGGCATCATTATCACAACAATAAAACCTGTACTCATCGATAAATTTAACAAAGGCCCGTGTCTGGGGCGTAACACGGCTAAAATCAGTATTAAAATCACCACCTACTAATATAAAATCTATATCATTACTAAGACTAAGAACTGCTATATCACTCAGTATATTTACATATTCATTCACATTTTGGTCACTTCTTTGATCATCACAGGGCATATATACACATATCACCAAACCCGTTTGTTCTGGTAAATGAACTCGAACAGCACACAATCGTTTGGATTCATAAGGTACAGGAGTGACACGAAACCGCTTGGAGTCACGCCACAGGATGGCTGCTCCGCCGTGCGGCCTACCCCGCACCAGCCGACCCTCCTCCATGGCGCTGACCCCGTGCACATTCACACCCTCACCCACTCCATAAAACCAATCAAGCTGACTCATAAACAAACCATGCTCCTGGATTAAAAAAAAAATCACTTTGATTATAAAGCTCACTTAGGAACGGTGCCCTTAAATCATCTGCATATTCACAATTATATGAAACACACGTTAAATTTCTACTGTCTTCCATTTTCATGAAATTGTAGTAGTAGTAATAGTAGTAATAGTTGTTACAATAATAATAACAGCAGCAGCAGCAACAACAACAACAACAACAATAATAATAATAATAATAATAATAAAAATATAAAATAATTATATATATTGCAAAGAGCGCCATTTTGTGATCCGCCATTGAGAGAGAGAGAGAGAGAGAGAGAGAGAGAGAGAGAGAGAGAGAGAGAGAGAGAGAGAGAGAGAGAGAGAGAGAGAATGGATCTTTGCAATGGCAGACTTGTGCAATATTCTCTCTCTCTCTCTCTCTCTCTCTCTCTCTCTCTCTCTCTCTCTCTCTCTCTCTCTCATTTTTAATAATAATAATAATAATAATAATAATAATAATAATAATAATAATAATAATAATAATAATAATAATAAAAAGAAGAAGAAGAGGAAGAAG
>NW_026973772.1:177500-180000 GCF_035594125.1 Scylla paramamosain | reverse complement strand
AGAGAGAGAGAGAGAGAGAGAGAGAGAGAGAGAGAGAGATGAGTTTATTAGTAAAGATTTAAAATTTTCATTTCATCTTAGTAGTAGTAGTAGTAGTAGTAGTAGTAGTAGTAGTAGTAGTAGTAGTAGTAGTAGTAGTAGTAGTAGTAGTAGTAGTAGTACTCGTGTTATGAATGACAGAGAAACACACACACACACACACACACACACACACACACACACACACACACACACATGGGTCCCGACCGACCAGAGTTGCCAGGTCGGTGGTTTTCTCGCCCAATTGGGCTCTTTTTCCTGGTATTGGGCGTGAAAAACATGGTTTCCGCGGTTTGGCGCTTTTTGGGCTCTTTTTACCGCAGTTGGGCTATTTTCTGGGCTACTTATATTTGAAAATATATAATATACTCTTGCCTTCCCGACATACCAAATGAGGGAGTAGACTCACTCGTATGATAAGGAGTGGCGCCAGGTCAGCCAGTAGAAGGGTGGTGTGAACAAGTCTCCCCTCTCCCTAAGGGGATTACTACTAGGGCCGCATGACCTCATTAAGACTGTAGGGCATCCATCCTGAACACCTGCATGCCGCACCCATAATTTCCACATTCACCTCACAGCACACACACTGAAACACAGCCACTTTATTTATTCTCAGCCTCGTAGCTGCCTCAGCCTGCCTGGAGGAGATACAAGTATACTGGATGCAGGCCACGTGCATACGTGTGTACGTATGCACGTGAACATGAGCAAGTGGTCGAAATACAGCAAAAAATACTGTAAAGAGTGGGAACAAGAGGACGGGCTCAAGACAACAAAGTGTTAGCACCGTGTATGCTGAAGGAACTGTGTTGTGACATTGGCAAAAGTGAATATTCATTGATAATACACGAAAGTACTGACAATAATAGGAAGAAAAAGCTGTGTATTGTTGTTGTTGTTGTTGTTGTTCGGTACCCAAGTTACGAACAGAAAAGAATCATAACATCATTCTTGGGACTTGTTGAACTCGATAGAAGCACTGCTGAGGCTGTTACAGCATCTTTGCTTGAGTTCCTGAAAAAAAGTAAATCTAGACATAAAAAAGTGTATTGGTTTGGCAAGTGATGGCTGTAACACAATGTCCGGAGCACACAACTCCGTCACCTCACGATTACGTGAAATAAATCCGGAGGTTACACACATCAAGTGCATTTGCCACTCGTTACAATTATGCATGTCGTATGCCATGAAACCTTGAGTTCATGGTATCGCAGACATATAAGTATTTTTCGAATAGCTCTCTCCGACAGCAGAAAAATATGCAGAGGTGGTACGCTACCATCAATGTGGGAGAACAGCCCCTCAAGATGTTGTTGCAGCAGCTGTCTGACACAAGGTGGCTTGCTATTATTATGCATGTTATTCATGCATAATATTATTATGCATATTATTCACAAAATATTGGGCTCTTTTGGAGGGTGGAGTCCGCGGGTTTTGGGCTCTTGTTGGAGTAAAAGTGCGCGGGAATACTGCCGCAGACCTGGCAACCCTGCCTGCGACCGACTCGCCTGAGTTGACACTAAGCCACGGTGAAGGTGAGACGTACGCCGCCGTGTTCTGGCGTCCCTCCGGATATTCTCGGTGCCACCGCGACTCTGGCACCCCTCTGTTGGGTGTGCGTGGTGCCCCTGGCCTGACACTCCACGCGGCTGCTGTACCTATACCGTGCTCCGGGAGGACAGCAGCGATGCCGCCCTCTCTGTGTTATGCTGTGTTTGGCCCACGCTGTGTTTTTCACGTGTTTCTGAAGTAATGTGATCGCTGAAGGAGAGAAATGCTGGCGTGAGGAGGCGAGACGTGCTTCCAGGCAGTGAGTGGTCAGGTGTGTTGCGTGTGTGTGCCCGGCGAGCGGCGTGCACGGTGCAGCGGGGCGTGTGTTAGGCGGCGTTCCCCAGGGCGAGGAACTGATGCCGCCGCCGCCGCCGCCGCCGCTGCCACCGCCCGCTAACACGAGACGAGGGTGTCGCGGCGGCGGCGGCGTGTCGAGGATCGTGATGACGGCGAGGAGGTGAGGACTACAGGAGGAGGAGGAGGAGGAGGAGGAGGAGGATGTCGTCGCTGGTGGAGGCACTGCAGGTGTCTCCCGCCCGCAGCCGGCGTAGGAAGCCCTCCACGGCGCAGAGCCTCTACAGGGGCGTCGTCAGGAGCAAGGTGAGAGGCGGCCGTCCGGACTTGTCACTCTTCCTCACCGTGTCTGTTTTCCTTCGCCTCCTCTCCCATTGTCTCTTCATCCTGCAGTCTTTCTCCTCTAACCTCCCCCCTCTTCATCCTGCAGTCTTCCTCCTCTGACCTCCCTCTTCTTCAGCTTGCGATCTTTCTCCTCTAACCTCCCTCCTCTTCTCCTTCCAACTCTCACCCACTCAATCACTCAAGGCAGTCAGTCAGTCAGTCAGTCACTCAGACCAGAACGTGTCACCTTCAGCATAATTAGGGTTCAGGTTTGGGCAGGAAACAATGAAAC
>NW_026973772.1:152500-167500 GCF_035594125.1 Scylla paramamosain | reverse complement strand
CTTGTATAGAAAACTGGTACATCATTATCCGCACTACCGATAATAATAATAATAATAATAATAATAATAATAATAATAATAATAAAAATAATAATAATAATAAAAAATAATAATAATAATAAAAATAATAATAGTACTAAGAATGAAAACAATAATGAAATGAATAAATAAATAAATAAATAAATAAAAAACGGTTGAATGAGTGGTAATAATAATAATAATAATAATAATAATAATAATAATAACAATAATAATTTTTCTAGTACTATTTACATTGAAGATACAGAAATAAACACACAAACAAACATACACACGCACAAACACACACACATTCAGACATACGAGTGAAAAAACAAATTGAAAAAAAAAAAGAAAAAAGCATATTTTTTTCATTTTGTCACTCACAATCTGACTTTGTTGAGGTCAATAATCTACCGGTAATGGTTTTGTTTGTTTGTTTGTTTGTTTGTTAGAAGCGACATGAGGTATTTCTTGTGATATCCGAACGACACGCACAAACGCACGCACGCACGCACAATTTGTATACATATTTTGCTTATAAATTAAATAAAAAATGAAATAAAATCAACATTTACACAAAATTTTCATTATTTTTACTACGGTTCAAAAAACGTACATGGATGAATGGTTACGCTGGTGGTTGTGTGCGTATGAATGCGTACACACACGCACGCACACACGCACATACGCAGGCATGTACATCAAAGAGAAAGTGAACCAAAAATTTTATGTGTGTGTGTGTGTGTGTGTGTGTGTGTGTGTGTGTGTGTGTGTGTGTGCGTGTACATTTCAAGCCAAAATATTGACGCATACGTAAACACACACACACACACACACACACACACACACACACACACACACACACACACACGTACATAGCATTGCGTAAAACGGAAAAAAAACGTACATAGATGCACATGAATTAATGTACACACACGAGAGAGAGAGAGAGAGAGAGAGAGAGAGAGAGAGAGAGAGAGAGAGAGAGAGAGAGAGAGAGAGAGAGAGAGAGAGAGAGAGAGAGAGAGAGAGAGAGAGAGAGAGAGAGAGAGAGTTACATAATCTCTTCTAGGCACTGTAATCCTGCAATTGTAATTACTTAGGCACTCTAAATAACAATAATAATAATAATAATAATAATAATAATAATAATAATAATGACAATGTATATATATACCTGTTTTTTTTTTTCGCTCAATTATAATTACTTCCCAAGACGATTACATATTTTGAATTACATACATTGTTATATATATTTTTGGATGGTAATGCTTAAAAAAATGTTAATTATACATTGAAATTAACTGTTTTTCATTCGTTCATGCATTTTTTTCTTCAATGATAATGCAAAATAATAATAATGATAATAATAATAATAATAATAATAATAATAATAATAATAATAATAATAATAATGAGAAAGAATAATGAGAAAGAATGATTTTCCCAGGTGTGTGTGTGTGTGTGTGCGTGTGGTGGTGCGGTGTGTGTGTGCGTGTGCGCGTGATAGTAATAGTAGTAGTATTAAGTAATAATAATAATAGTAATAATGAAAATAATAATAATAATAATAATAATAATACATACAATTACATACACATAAGAACAATAATAATAATAATGATAATAATAATAATAATAATAATAACAATCATCATCATCATCATCATTGATATAAGAAATTTTCTCATTATTATCATTATCATCATCATCATCATCATCATCAGCTATAAGTAGACTAAAGAAGAAGAAGAAGAAGAAGAAGAAGAAGAAGAAGAAGAAGAAGAAGAAGAAAAGTATTAGCAATAACAGACTGGGGGAGAGAGATAGATAGAGAGAGAGAGAGAGAGAGAGAGAGAGAGAGAGAGAGAGAGAGAGAGAGAGAGAGAGAGAGAGATTTGAAAGATAATTTGAGCATGACATAAAAAAATTAAAAGTCGATGAGAGAGAGAGAGAGAGAGAGAGAGAGAGAGAGAGAGAGAGAGAGAGAGAGAGAGAGAGAGAGAGAGAGAGAGAGAGAGAGTTATCTTTAAGCCTATTAATATCTGTGTTACCTACATGACTATCTAAATTGTTTGTTTGTTTGTTTGTTTGTTTGTTTGTCTGTTTACATAACCTGAAGATGGTATTTTTTTAGGCCTATAGAATATATCCTGATAAATTGATCCTGCCTAAATGACGCACACACGAACGCACGTATACACACACACGCGCGCGCGCACACACACACGTACGTACATACATACACCCATAGTACTCGTATACTGGAGTGGGATCTGTGTGTGTGTGTGTGTGTGTGTGTGTGTGTGTGTGTGTGTGTGTGTGTGTGTGTGTGTGTGTGTGTGTGTCATTCATGTATATATTATGAATGACCTGTGTGTGTGTGCGTGTGTGTGTTTCTGTGTACGCTTGCCATACATACATACACACATACATACGTACATACATACACACATACACAAACACACACACACACACACACACACACACACACACACACACACACACACACACACACACACACACAAGATCCCAGACTATGAAAGTAATAATAATAATAATAATAATAATAATAATAATAATAATAATAATAATAATAATAATAATAATAATAAAATATTTTAGTTTATGTACAAAAAAATGAAATTGTAAAAATAAAAGAATTGAAAAACTTTGCTGAAAATTTCCCTAAAATCTACGTTTTCTTCCAAAAATGTGACCGGAGGAGGAGGAGGAGGAGGAGGAAAAGGAGGAGGAGGAGGAGGAGGAGGAGGAGGAGGAGGAAAAGGAAGGAAACGGAAGACTAATGAAAAAATCAGTAAAAAAAATAAAGAGGACGAGGGAGAGGAGGAGGAGGAGGAGGAGGAGGAGGAGGAGGAGGAAGAAGAGGAAGAAGATGACGAGGGAGGAGGAGGAGGAGGAGAACGAAGAAAAAATCACAAAAAAATTAAGAAAAATAACATTGAAAAATAAAAAAGAAGAGGAGGAGGAGGAGGAGGAGGAGGAGGAGGAGGAGGAGGAGGAGGAGGAGGAGGAGGTTAAATAAGACCCGTTTAGGAGTACCTTAGACTCGCTATAAACCCTACGCACGCACGCACACACACACACACACACACGCACACACACACACACACACACACATCCCTCCTAGATTAGTCTTACCGTTAGGATTAATGTTAAGTTTTTCCCCATCCCCTATGTACATTTTCAGTTTGTCAACTGCCTAAATAATAAACCGTTTATTATTATTATTATTATTATTACACACACACACACACACACAATACCCGGAGGTTCTGAGGTTGATAATGACACACACACACACACACACACTTGCGTACACACGCACACACACACATATGTACACACAAACATACACACATTGTAATATTAGCGATGAATCTTACCTATTTAAGTATTATAAATAGAAAAAAATAAAATAAATAAAAAAGACCATTTTGAATATCTGCAAGGAGCCAAGTCGAATAATAATAATAATAATAATAATAATAATAATAATAATAATAATAATAATAATAATAATAATGATAATGTGTGTATGTTTGAATTATTTAACTTTTTATATTTTTCTTATTTAACTAACTAATCTTAAGAAACTTTTTTTATTATTATAAAGATTAACTCACCTAGACTGTGTGTGTGTGTGTGTGTGTGTGTGTGTGTGTGTGTGTGTGTGTGTGTGTGTGTGTGTGTGTGTGTGTTTGACCCTTCTAATTATGGGACTAAGCGTGTGTACCAAGTATTTGTTTGTTTGTTTGTTTGTTTTAAGTGCAAACTGTTAATATATCCACGTGTTTGTTTGTTTGTTTGTTTACGTTGCTTTCAAGATGGCGGTTGTTTGTTTTTTTCCTGTTTTGTTTACATTTGCAAGTCACGTGACCTTGTGTTTACATTTCAAAGTCACGTGGTTTTGTTTACATTATCTGGTCACGTGACTTTTTTGTTTACATTTGAAAGTCACGTGGTTTTGTTTACATTATCTGGTCACGTGACTTTTTTGTTTACATTTGATAGTCACGTGGTTTTGTTTACATTATCTGGTCACGTGACTTTTTTTGTTTACATTTCAAAGTCACGGTGGTTTTGTTTACATTATCTGGTCACGTGACTTTTTTGTTTACATTTCAGTCACGTGGTTTTGTTTACATTATCTGGTCACGTGACTTTTTTGTTTATATTTCAGTCACGTGGTTTTGTTTACATTATCTGGTCACGTGACTTTTTTTGTTTACATTTCAAAGTCACGTGGTTTTGTTTACATTACCTGGTCACGTGACTTTTTTGTTTACATTTCAAAGTCACTGTGGTTTTGTTTACATTGCTGGCATTAGTAACACGTTTAGTCCTGTTTGTACGTTACGATAAAGGGGGAGAGGGGGGAGGGGGCTGTGTGTGTGTGTGTGTGTGTGTGTGTGTGTGTGTGTGTGTGTGTGTGTGTGTGTGTGTGTGTGTGTGTGTGAGGGGTGGTGGTGTGTGTACCTTGCTATCTCGCCTTACAATCCTGCACCAACACAATACATCGTAATAACAATTACACCAACACTCATGACTACGACACACAGACAGACAGACAGACAGACAGACAGAGAGAGAGAGAGAGAGAGAGAGAGAGAGAGAGAGAGAGAGAGAGAGAGAGAGAGAGAGAGAGAGAGAGAGAGAGAGAGATACAGCCTACAATAGCCACTAGATAGACGGTAGTGTTTAACCACCTGACCTGAAACGATCCTCTCCAGCCCAAAAAACTCCTCTCCAGCCCAAAAAACTTCCCTCCAGCCCAAAAAACTTCCCTCCAGCCCACAAAACCTTCTCTCCAGCCCAAAACATAACCTTCTCTCCAGCCCAAAACATTTCTCTCCAGCCCAAAAAGCTCCTCTCCAGACCCAAAAAAATTCTCTCCAGCCCAAAAAACTCCTCTCCAGCCCAAAAAACTCCTCTCCAGCCCAAAAAAACCTCTTTAAATAATCATAAAAAACTCCCCAAACACACCCAAACCTACCCAAAGCCACCAAAACACTCCCAAACACACCCACATTCCCTCTCTCTTATCTTCATTAGAGTGGAGATGGCCTGGCCCTCCCATTCCTGCCTCAGAGTCCTCTCCTCACTTCCCTCCTGCATCTCACTCACATTGAACAAGGACTCAAAAATATCCAGCATTAGGAAGTTCAGAAGGGCCCAGAGCTCCGCCAGGCTGTTCTGCAAGGGTGTCCCAGTAAACAGCAGCCAGTTCATGGGGGGAAAGGTGTTCAGGGACCTGTAAGGGGGGAGGGAGATGAATTAGGTTAGAGTGGCAGAGCAGTATGAGTGGAACCCCCCCCGACATGTGAAGCATACTCCATACATGGACGGATAAGGCCCTTGTACAGAGTTAGCAGCTGGGGGGGTGAGAAAAACTGGCGGAGACGTCTCAGAACACCTAACTTCATAGAAGATGTTTTAGCTAGAGATGAGAGGTGAAGTTTCCAGTTCAGATTATAAGTAATGGACAGACCGAGGATGTTCAGTGTAAAAGAGGGGGACAGTTGAGTGTCATTGAAGAAGAGGGGATAGTTGTCTGGAAGGTTGTGTCGAGTTGATAGATGGAGGAATTGAGTTTTTGAGGCATTGAACAATACCAAGTTTGCTCTGTTCCAATCAGAAATTTTAGAAAGATCAGAAGTCAGGCATCCTGTGGCTTCCCTGCATGAAATGTTTACTTCCTGAAGGGTTGGACGTCTATGAAAAGATGTGGAAAAATGAAGATTGGTATCATCAGCATAGGAGTGAATAGGACAAGAAGTTTGGTTTAGAAGATCACTGAAGAATAATAGGAAGAGAGTGGGTGACAGGAGAGAAACCTGAGCAACACCACTGTCAACAGGTTCAGAAGACAGTGACCATCTACCGCAGCAGCAAAAGAACAGTCACAAAGGAAATTTGAGATGAAGTTACAGAGAGAAGGAAAGAACCCATAGATGGCTAGTTTGGAAATCAGATTTGTGCCATACTATATCAAAAGCTTTTGATATGTCTAAGGCAACAGCAGTCTCTGAAGGAGGATGACCAAGACTCACTAAGGAAAGTAAGAAGATCACCAGTAGAGCGGCCTTGACAGAACCCATACTAGCAATCATATAAAAGGTTATGGAGTGATAGATATTTAACAATCTTCCTGCTGAGGAGAGATTCAAAAACTTTAGATAGGCAGGAAATTAAATCAACAGGATGGTATTCTGAGGGATTAGAACAGTCAGTCACCCTTTTTAGGAATAGGCTGAATGTAGGCAAACTTCCAGCAAAGAAGGAAAGGTAGATGTTGACAGACAGACAGCTGAAAGAGTTTGACTAGGCAAGGTGCAAGCACGGAGGCACAGTTCTGGAGAACAATAGGAGGGACCCCATCAGGTCCATAAACCTTTCAAGGATTTGGGCCAGCAAGGGCATGGAGAACATCATTGTGAAGAGTTTTAATAAGTAGCATGAAGTAGTCAGAGGGTGGAGGAGAGGGAGGAACAAGCCCCCTGATTTGTGGGCACAGATTCAGGATTTTTTTTTTTGGCAAACTTTTTTTTTCATCAGGGGTGGAGGGTGCAAACCTTCTCACCACTTTTGTGGCGTTCTCTATTTGTGAAGTGACACGACACAATTAAAAACTTTCGGATTTTTGAATTTTGGATAGAGAATTCTCAGCTGTACCAAGAAAAGTATTGACCTGAATGTTGGTGCCTGCAGTCAAAACCACCAGTCAGTCACAAGGCTCCAGCAAGGTTTGGTTCTTGCTTGTGAGTTACGGAAGTCTCCCAAGGTCTCTTCCACCCGCTGCTTGTGTTACCACCTGCGGAGAAACGCGCACATCTACACTCCAGTCGCTTGATGGATGCATTTGATTCACAACTTTGTCCAGAATTTAACCATTTACTATAACATTACAGCTGGAAACATTTATAAGCACATTCATGAAAGGAAAGAATTACGGTAGCAGAATGTGCAATTTCTAGCCAGTATACTGTATAGACATGGCTAGGAAAGAAAATAAATGCTTCATGTTGGTCTGGGAATCAGGAAAGATGTGATAAAAATAGTAGTTATAGTGTTCATTACCAGATGGATAACTATTTTGTCACACTCTTGTCTCTGGTAAAAGTCACTCACAAAAATGATGGACCCAGGGCAGGTCTTTTTTCTAATCAACATTTCCACATGAAGGGCAGCACTTCACTCTAGGGAAGGGAACCAAAATAAATCTCTCTCTCTCTCTCTTTCTGTTTAATAGGCTGTTTGGATAACTATTTCACTGGAGAGAGAGAGAGAGAGAGAGAGAGAGAGAGAGAGAGAGATGAGAGGAGGAGAGAGAGAGAGAGAGAGAGAGAGAGAGAGAGACACACACACACACACACACACACACACACACACACACACACACACACACACACACACACACACACACACACACACACACCTGGTGGAGCCTCTGTCTCATGGGTCCACACCATCAGTTGAAGCGCCGGCACCCTCTGAACTCCCGGGGACGCACAACCCCATCCTCTGGTTCTAGCCATTTTAATTCAATTACTACATGTAGTTTCCCCTGAGAGATTCCAAGTCCACCTGTTAAGGAGAGAAGTTCTTTGTCAGTATACAATGGATAACAATTTGCTACAAGGTTTCCTCTGACTACAGTAGAGCCTTACCTCTCCTACTACAAATAGTAGTAGTAGTAGTAGTAGTAGTAGTAGTAGTAGTAGTAGTATATGAATAAATAGATAAATAACTAGATAGATACATAAATTAATTAATTAATCAATTTTAAAAAAGGAGAAAGGAGATAAAGAAGCAAGACATGATACTTTAATGAATTTGTGTGTGTGTGTGTGTGTGTGTGTGTGTGTGTGTGTGTGTGTGTGTGTGTGTGTGTGTGTCCATTACTATAGGTGATATGAAGTATTAATCAAAGTGAGGCTAACATTTGGTGTTGCTTGTCCCTGCAGTGGTAGGTTAGTTAGGTCAGGCCAGGTTCATCTGCTAACATGACTCATAACAAAACAGGTCACTGGTAATGCTTAAGAGAGCAGGTCATGGCATAACTCTTCATCAACACTGACAAACACCCACTAATTATTTCAAAGGAACTTAACTGTGTTCATAAAAGGTGAGGTAAGATTTATACATTTAAAAGTATCTTATCTGTGTGTGTGTGTGTGTGTGTGTGTGTGTTGAAGATAAACGTATCCAGTATGTCACAATTCTTCCCAAATATGAGACACCTGAAGAGGGAAAAGTGCAAGAGGAGAGACAAATACCTTTTCTCCTTTTTCTGAAGGAGTGACACGAGCCAAGGGCAACAAAAAATCCAATAAAAACAGAAATCTCACTGAAATGCCAGGCCTATAAAAATTTAGGTTTTATTATAGTTTAAGCCATTACACACTACGTGGTAATAACCTACCTCATTTTGTTCTTCTCACTATTCACATCATTTCTAACGATTACACTACTTGTCGGAAATTAATAATAATAACGCCGTGGGCCGTGGGTACAGATTGGAAACATTGGCTTAAACTATAAATTTACCAGTGTTTTTTTACTGTTTTTTTTTGTGGTTAGATGTTTTGAATATCTAAATGACCGCCTGCCTGATTGACTGGCTAATTAATTGACTATTTCAGCTTGGTTTAGTGCCTGACTGACTGATTGACTGAATGCCAACCTCTCTCTCTCTCTCACACACACACACACACACATATATACACGCCACACACACTTACCTAATATACAAAACAAATATTTTCTCACAATTATCTATTAACAAAACAACTGTCTTATTTACCAGCCTTATTACAGCTCTCACCTTATTTACTGGCACCAATACGCCCTTTCCCTGATTCTGCTACTTCTCCTGCCCCTCTCTGCCTGCTGTCGTCCTTCTACGAGTATTTGCTCTATTTCCTTCGTTTATTATTATTTTTATCTCCTTGCCTCGCTCCGGACCCGTGATCAGCTGTTTGTTTACATTGTAAGTGTTGCCAATCCACGGTACCTTCATTATTATTATTATTTTTTTTTACATTATTTCGGCTTTTTATTTAGTCATACTCGTAATATTTAGTTTCAAACGTAACCCGCATGACGAAATATTAACAAATGAACTCTTCCGTGAAATGAAAACCCGCCAAAATTCAACTTTTTTAAAAATATAAGCAGACATGATCCGGACGTCCGTATATATTAGCCAATATTTACTTTATTTCTCGTCACCATAAGTCACCCGTGGCAGTGAATGGAGCCACATGACTATGCTTTCATGTCCGCTGGTCAGACCTAACCGCCACTGCCCTAGTTTAAGTCTGACGGAAGGTTTAACAGGCCAGGGGTGAGCTGCGGCAGGCTGGCCCGTCATACCTCACACCCCTTTATTTCCCTCACACACATTAATACACTCGTTACACACACTCATCCACCTACTGCCACTTACCTGTGCACAAATCACCCCAGTAGTCTGCTCCTCACACAACAAAACACTGTAAATTACGATAAATATTGAGAGACAGCAGATTTATTTATTTTTTATTGTCTTCCTCAGTGTACCTGGGAAACACCGTGCAGTGCGGTTGTGTGTGTGTGTCCTCTTTTCATTTAAACACCAGGGAACGGGACCCACAGAGGCACAGGAGGTCAATTAAGGTGAGTTTAGTAGTGACAGGTAGCAGAGGTCTGGGCTTCAACCTACGACACTACCTGGAAAACACTGGAAATACCTGGAAGATACTTGATACTTAATAGCAAAAGGGGAGAAGAGAAGAGAGAATATAATGCTATTTATCATGGAATAGAGGCGGACACACACACACACACACACACACACACACACACACACACACATACATAGATATACACACACACACACACACACACACACACACACACACACACACACATATATACACACACACGCATACACACAGCTGAAATTAATCCAGAAAACAGAGAAATAACCTTCATAACAACCACAAATAATAAGGAAAGAGAGTTATCCAACCTTGTTTTCATCTGAGCCCCCCTCCCTCCCCTCCCGCGGCCGCCATGATGGATTGCCAGAGTCTACCCTCGGTTCCAATATTCTTTCTATTTTCTTAACTTATATATTTAGGCTTTTTAACTAAGATTTTATGGTTTGTAAAAATATTTGGTGGTGTTTTGAGTGTTTTGCGTGCGAGTGTTAAGGGAAACATGTCGATTATGAGGTTGTTTCAGCGTAAATAATTGTTGCTGTTTGCCGTTAAATTTTTCATACCGCCAAACATGATTTTTTATTTCAGCCGCTAGGCAAGATTTTATGGGCTCAAAAAATCGTTTATTGTCTTTTAAATATGTTATGATGCTTTTGAGTGAAATACGTGGACTTTTAGAGGGGTTTTAGACCCGTTGAAAACTCAAAAAAGTCGACATTTATAAATTATTTATTTATTTATTTCAGCTTCCGGTTAACTTCTGATTGTTTGTAAAAATAGTTTCGATTTTTTAAAGTGTATTGTGTTCGTGAGAAATGAGATTTGTGGACTTTGGAGTGTTTTTTTTTATCGTGTTTGTTCGAACACTTTTTCATATAGTTATTTAAATATAGCTTTATTATTACTGAAGCTTGGAATATTTTTATATCTCCAGAATTAATTTAAAATTATGCCCTTTCATAATATGTAAAGCATTCCGGCCTAGCTCCATTTTTGCGAGGGGTCATTTTCAAAATCATTTGCGTAACGTAAATATGGCGGACGTGACGTCATCAGCCGCCTTCATCCGGGGACCGAGACCCTGGACCTTCCCACCTCCCAGTGCCCTTCCATCAGTATTTAGTGATATTTCCTATATTTTCCAGCTGTTTTCATGCATAGAGAAGAATAGAAAGAGGAGTGAATTCTTCGTTTCTGTGGCGTTTTAAAAAGGCAGGGGATGTTTTTTTTATATATTTTTTTTATTTTTTTTGTGTTTTTTTTTTAGATTTTTGGTGTTTTTCAAGTTTGTTTGGGTAGAAATTGTTGTTTTTTTCGCTGTCCCTTGGGTAGGTGTGTGTCTCTTCTGGGGTGTTTTGAAAGGAAATTAAGTATTATTTAAGTGTTTTTTGGCTAGAAATGTGTGTTTTTTGATGTGTTTAAAAGAAAATCGCATGTTTTTCAGTGTGTTTGGGTAGAAATGTATGTTTTTTTGGGTGTTTTGAAAGGAAAATCACGTGTTTTTTCAGTGTTTTTTGCGTAGAAATTAATGTTTTTGAGGTATTTCTGACCGGTAATCAGTGTTTTCTTTGAGTACTGTTAATAGAAATAGCTGTTTCTGGGCCGAATTTGTGTTTTTTTGAGTATTAAAAGGAGAAAAATAGTGCTGCTAGGTGTTATTGGGCAGGAAAAATTTGTGTTGCTAGGTGTTTTTGGGGAGGAAAATTTGTGTTGCTAGGTGTTTTTGGGGAGGAAAATTGTGCTTCTAGGTGTTTTTGGGGAGGAAAATTGTGTTTGAAGGTGTTCTTTGGGGAGGAAAATTGTGCTTCTAGGTGTTTTTGGGGAGTAAAATTTGTGTTTCTGGGTGTTTTTTGGGGAGGAAAATTGCATTTCTAGGTGTTTTTGGGGAGGAAGATTGTGCTTCTAGGTGTTTTTGGGAGGAAAATTGTGTTCCTAGATGTTTTTTGGGAAGGAAAATTGTGTTTCTGGGTGTTTTTGGGGAGGAAAATTGGTGTTTCTGGGTTGTTTTTAGGGGAGGAAAATTGTCTTTCTAGGTGTTTTAGGAGAGTAAAATTGTTTCTGGGTGTTTTTGGGGAGGAAAATTGTGTTGCTAGATGTTTTTGGGGAGGAAAATTGTTTATGGGTGTTTTTGGGGAGGAAAAATGTGTTTCTAGGTGTTTCTGGTGTGTGTGTGTGTGTGTGTGTGTGTGTGTGTGTGTGTGTGTGTGTGTTGCCTTGTCTTTCGTTGTACAGATGCTTATGCAGTGTGTGTGTGTGTGTGTGTGTGTGTGTGTGTGTGTGTGTGTGTGTGTGTGTTGCCTTGTCTTTCGTTGTACAGATGCTTATGCAGTGTGTGTGTGTGTGTGTGTGTGTGTGTGTGTGTGCCTTGTCTTTCGTTGTACAGATGCTTATGCAGTGTGTGTGTGTGTGTGTGTGTGTGTGTTGCCTTGTCTTTCGTTGTACAGATGCTTATGCAGTGTGTGTGTGTGTGTGTGTGTGTGTGTGTGTGTGTTGCCTTGTCTTTCGTTGTACAGATGCTTATGCAGTGTGTGTGTGTGTGTGTGTGTGTCCTTGTCTTTCGTTGTACAGATGCTTATGCAGTGTGTGTGTGTGGGTGTGTGTGTGTGTGTTTGTGCCTTGTCTTTCGTTGTAGCCTTCAGAAAAAAAATATTAAAGTTTTTACAGTGGGAAAATTTTGGTGGTGAGTGAGAAAATGACTCAAATATTACCTGAAATTTAACCTGATGTGGTGGAGCCTCACACTCCTCAGCTGCCCCTAACCAAACCTAACCTAACCCAAAGAAGCCTACCCGAACTTCTGTCTGGTGCTTCCTCCTCCCCAAGACTGGCTATCTCGTGTCATAATCCCAAGCTAGCCTAACCTAACCCTACCTAACCTAACCTAAGCAATTCTAACCTAGCCAAACCTTATCTAAGCAAGCCTAACCTAGCCAAGCCTTACCTAACCTAACCTAACCTAACCTAACCTAACCTAAAGAAGCCTACCCTAACCTAACCTAGCCTAACCTAACCTAACCTAACCTGCATCCTCTTCCCACGGCCCCACTTAACCTAACCTAACGTAACTTTCAGAGCAACGGCAACCCTCCGATCCGGCAAGCAGGTTGGCGGCAGCGATGGCGGTGGCGGCAGCAGCGGTGGTGAGGTGGACGGCAGGGACGGAGGGGCGGTACAGGCTGCGGACATCAAGGAGAAAGTGAGCAGGGTGTTGTGTTGGTGTGTGTTGCTAAGCTGAGGTGTGAAGTGTGTGGTTGTCAACGCGCTGCAATATTTGTCAGTCAAGGCTCATGCAACACTGCCTCCATGCACAAGTGTGTCGGGAAAGTGATTCAAAGTTGTAAACGTTTTATTGTTTTAGTTTATTTATTTATTTGTTTATTTTGTTTTATTTTTTATATATATAGGAGGGACACTGCTCAAAGCCAACTAAATACTACAAGAAAAAAATACTGAGATAAAATTAAAGATTAAAAACACCTCACTTAACCTAACCTAACCTAACCTGACCTGACCTAACCTAACCTAACCTAACCTAACCTGACCTGACCTAACCTAACCTAACCTAACCTAACCTAACTTATCCTAACCTGACCTAACCTATCCTAACCTGACCTAACCTAACTTAACCTAACCTAACTTAACCTAACCTAACTTAACCTAACCTAACCTAACCTAACTTAACCTAACCTAACCTAACCTAACACCCACAGAAGAACGTGCGGAGAAGCAAGGTGGCATTCAGCAGTGTGATCCTGGACCTGGTCGGCTTGACGGTGGTGGTGCCTCTGTCTCCTGCTCTCTTTGACTGTTACTCCAAGCACGACTCCAGCGGCTTGTATTCCTCTGTGCTCTCCTGTGTGACTTGTTACCAGCATATCATCGGCGTCCCTGCGAGGTTCCACTCTGTCTTGTTTGGTGGTATGTGGGTATGTTGCGTTTTGTATTGGTTTGTATATTTCTAGTTTGGTTTTATGATTATTTTTTTCACTTTTTTTTATCCTGTTATCTATTTATTTATTTTTGTTTGTTTGTTTGTTTGTTTGTTTGTAGGGTGTGTGTGTGTTTGTTTGTGTTCCTGCTGTTCTATATTGCAGCTTGTTTTCTTGTTTTTGTTTTTTTGTTATTGTTATTTTGTGTTTTATTCCATTTCATTGTTCTGAAGGTGTTTTCAGGTATTTTTGGGGTGTTTTTGGGTGTTTTTTGTATGTTTTTGGGGTGTTTTTGGGTGTTTTGGTGTGTTTTTGGAGTGTTTTGTGGTGTTTTGGTGTATTTTGAGGGTGTTTTGGTGTGTTTTTGGAGTGTTTTGTGGTGTTTTGGTGTATTTTGAGGGTGTTTTGGTGTGTTTTTGGAGTGTTTTTGGGTATTTTAAGGGTGTTTTGATGTGTTTTTGGAGTTTTTGGGTTGTTTTGGGGTATTTTAAGGGTGTTTTGGTGTGTTTTTGGAGTGTTTTGATGTGTTTTTGGAGTTTTTGGCTTGTTTTGGGGTATTTTAAGGGTGTTTTGGTGTGTTTTTGGAGTGTTTTGGGATGTTTTGGTGTGTTTTTGGGTATTTTGAGGGTGTTTTGGTGTTTTTTTGGAGTGTTTTGGGATGTTTTTGTGTATTTTGGGGTATTTTGAGGGTGTTTAAAGGTGTTGTGGTGGTGTTAAATATTTTGTTTGTTTACTTTTTTTAGCTTTTTATTTTCTTATGCATTATTTTATTTCTTATTTATATTCCTATAGAGCTCCATTTTTTCTGTTTGCTTGTTTTGTTATTTGTTTGTATTTCCTTGTGTCTCTGAATGTGGTTAAAGAGAGGTGCAGTGTGGGTAAAGCATCATTTTCTTTTTCCTTTCCTCATTTCTTTACTTTTCCCTCTTATTCCTTCCTTTCTGTCATCATTACAAACCCATTCTATCATTTTCCTTACCATAAACCATCAAAACATCTTGACAATCTCATTTAAATCACTTTTTTTTTCATTATCATCTGTTCCTTTACACTTTCTTGCTTTCTTTCACTTATTAATTCACTACACTCCTCTGCTTGTGTGTTTGGGAGTGTTTTGGGGTGTTTTGGAGGTGTTTTAGGGCTGTTTTTGCAAGTGTTTTGAGGTAAATTGTCTGTTTTGGGGTGTTTTGGAGGTTCTAGTTTAACAGGCTGTAGTGGAAGTTACTGGGGTTTTCAAGGGTGTTTTCATGGTTCTAGTTTAACAGGCTGTAGTGGAAGTTACTGGGGTTTTCAAGGGTGTTTTCATGGTTCTAGTTTAACAG